>NW_025793382.1:0-6524 GCF_021613505.1 Equus quagga | reverse complement strand
TGGAGCATCGTTCTGGGAGGCCCACTGGAGGATTTGGATTCCTCCTCAGGACTAGGTCACGGTTTGGGAAGGCCTTGGGTTAGTAACTCTCCGTCTGCAACGTGGACTATAACCCCGTGTCCATGACCTGGTTCTGAAGAGAGCTGGCTAACGTGCAGAGCTTCCTCATGGCTTTCCAGTGGGGCCTCGCACAGTCGCCGAGTACCTCTGTTTCCCCACTTGTCCGCGTACTGCCTTCTGTACAGACTAACTGCCCAGGGCAGTGTGAAATGAATGAAAAGGGATTCAGAGAAGCTTGGGGAAAAGGGGCCAAGTGCTCTCCACAGTCCATTCCAGAGGCTGCCAAAGGCTGGATTAGGCAGCATCAGAATCACCTGGGAAGTTTTTAAAAAACAGAACCCAGGGGGGCTGGCCCCGTGGCCGAGTGGTTAAGTTTGCGCACTCTGCTTCAGCGGCCCAAGGTTTCCCCGGTTCGGATCCTGGGCGCAGACATGGCACCACTCATCAAGCCATGCTGAGGCGGCATCCCTCATGCCACAGCTAGAAGGACCCACAACTAAAAATATACAACTATGTACCGGGGAGCTTTGGGGAGAAAAAGGATAAATAAAATCTTGAAAAAAAAAATAGAACCCAGGGCCCCAGCCAGCAGGTCAAAGGTTCAGGAAATAGGTTAGGAGAGGCAAACAGGCACCTGTGCTTTGTTTGTTTCTAAGTTTTCTAGGTTATTCTGATCTCCAGCTGGGCCTGGGAACCACGATTCAGGCCACCCCACAAAGGTGGCCGTTCTTGGACTTCTCACCGAGGCCTGGCTGGCCGGTGTAGAGCTTCTCGTGGAGGAAGGTGTGGTCTCGGAAGCTCTGCAGCGTGTTTCCCGCGGCTATGATGGCCACCATGACCAGCCAGCTCCGTAACACGTTCAGGAAGCGGCTCATGGCTCCGCTCAGAGAGGGCTTTCTACCTTGGAAACGAACGCAAAGGACACAAGATGACAGACGGTTAATGTACTTTAACCAGGAGCTGTCTCACCTCCGTCATTAACCTGGGCCCCACCACAAGGGTTCTACTAAGTTTACTTGGTCCATCACTTGATAAATTCCTCTCCGGGTCCCCTGGGCTCATCCATCCCCAGGGATCTTGACACACTTCTCTTACTTCACAGGGTTAGCACACTGCATTTGAATATTTCCCTAAACCAAAGTGTGCTGACCTTTACCTAGAGTGTACAAGACTAAATAAGGCAGCGGGTGGAAATGACAAACCCAGCAGAAAAACTGGAGAGAAGAACGGGAAAAGAAGGCCAGTGTACACATATTACTACAAAGTAACCCAATGGACTGCCGTGGAAGACTGCAGAAACTGGTCTCAATATTGAGTCACGCTAACGCTAGTGAACCCACAGTGAACTTTGCACTAAGTGGCACAGTACTTATTTTTGTCTAAGAATTTCTCCAAAAGATTAGCTAAATCAGAATTCATTTCTGTTGGCTGGAGTCAGTCCTCTTATATCTTTACTTGTAGCCCGGTTTTTCATGCCTTTCCTTTGTAATGCAAGTGGCTCAGTAGTGACTCAATCTACGACCTGCCTGGCTACGGATGACAGATCCTTCCAGCACATAGAAGCCTTATACATTTGAGCGGAACCTATGGTGTAAGGACAATATTTACATCCTCAGCTCTTCTCTACTCTGGTTCTCAGGCACACCACGCTCCGTAAACCAGAATAACAATCTAAAAGTTATAAATAAACTGCTGTGACTTGAGAGCTAGTAAGAAAATTATATGGATGGGCCAGCCCTGGTGGCCTAGTGGATAAGTTCAGTGTGCTCCACTTTGGCGACCCTGGTTCTGTTCCCAGGCATGCACCGACTCATGTCTCGGTAGCCATGCTGTGGCGGCAGCTCACACACCCAAAACCCGGAAGATTGACAACAGCTCTTAGCTAAGGGTGAAACTTCCTCAGCAAGAAAAGAATTATATGGTGATGGAAACAGCAATCTTGTGTTGCAAGAGAAATGATAATAGTTAATAGTTACTAGGCATTTGTGTGTGCCATGCATGCAAGCACCTAACACATATCATCTCATTTAATCCTTGAACAAGGTAGGTAGGCACTATTTGTATTTGGTTTTTACAGATGAGTGTTGGCACAGAGTTTGAGTGATTTGCTTGAGGTTACACAGCTAATATATGGCAGAGCTGAGACATCTGGTCTCTTGGATTCTACATTGCAATCTTGCCTCACTGAGAAGATCTTGATGAAGTTTCCATTCTTGAGGAAGACAAGCATACCATGTCCACGTCTGTCTTCAAGTTGTATGGGAAATACAATTAGGTTACATACTTTTTGCCTAAAACAAAAAACTTACATCAAGCCTTGCTGAGCATTGATTTCAGTCAGCTTGATTTACATAAAACCCATGTATATAAAGACTCTAATATTGGAATTCTTCTCATCTTGATGGTGTTTTGGCCCATAGTTCGTCTGTTTTGGATTCACTTCTTTGGCCTCAAGTGGTGATAACACCATCAGGCTTCCTTTGCCTCTCTGGCAGTCTTAGGAGGCTCCTACACTACCCAGCTGAAAAAGATATTAAAGCCAGCAATGACTGAAGACAGTAAGAAGCACCAAAAAGTAAACAACAAAGAGCTCTAGAGGAGGATGGGTGAACGGATGACTGACTCCTTTAGGGAAGGTGGAACACAAAAGTGGACTTTGTGAAAGGCCAGAGAGAACAAGGCTCTACTGGACATCACAAGTGGGTACAGCAGGGGCCAGGATCCCTCCATCCTCCTTATTTCTCACCCTTCCTCAACAGGAGACTCTGGGTCAGAAAAGCGGCGTGGATGGCTCTCCTCTTTGACGGAATTTATGTCTGTTTCACAGACGCTCTTAGAAATAGCAACAACCTGATGAGGATTATTTTAGACTGGTTACTTTTAAAACTGCAGATGAGAAGTGGGCTTTGAGGAGTGGAATTTGCTTGCCCTTTGATGAGAGACATTTGCATTTGTGAAGGAGGTCTCCATCTGTGGGGGGTGTTTCCTCTCTGCACCAGGAGGAAGGCATGATGGCCTTGTCTTGAAACTCTTACAGGAGAAGGCAAGGACTTAAGTTGTTTACTGTCTGGTAGCCTCATGTAACTGACCCCACCCCCCAACATCCTCCTTTGTCTTTAGCTGAAGATAATATTTAAGCGGTGGCTTCTGCCATTTACTTAATCCGGTTTGATTCATATCTAAAAGTTATAGGACCACCCAATAACCAGACCCTACAGGCACTGATACCATTTAACAACTCTTTTTACATAGTCTTTCCTTTGTCTTGTAAAAACATAACTCACATACCTATGCCTTAAATTTAGCCTTCCTCTCCACCCATGTTTGCAGTGGCGGCAGCAGCGCCTCATCCTGCCTGTGGGTCCTGTCCCCACGCAGCGGCTCTGACTGCCCATGGGTCCTGTCCCCACGCTATTCCACACTATTCTCTAAATAAAAGAGCAATACTGCCAGACCTTGAGACTCCAAGAAATCTTTCTTTCGCCTCCTCAGCTCACCAACCCGCATCAAACCCATTAGGGGCGGAGTGGGAAAAGAGTCAAAAATAACTCTTCTGCTGAGAGTTGGGCGCTGCTCCCGCGCTGCGGCGCGGTGACGACATTGGTCCGCGCCCGCAGCCGAACGTTTTCGGCGCCGGGTGGCGGGCGCCTGCGCAGTGGCTCCGAGCGGGCGGTTGCTTGCTGGTTGTTGTAGTAACGGGGGAAGCAGCCTTCCGCGGCCGTGAGCCCGGCTGGGGAAGGAGCAGGGAGGTCGGCGCCGAGCGCGGTCCCCGCCTGCCCGCCCCGAGCCCTGGGAAGATGAGCCAGGTAAACGCCTGCGCCGGCGCTCGCCTACCGCGGGAGGTGCGCTCCGCGTCTGGGCGGCACGGCCCGCTGCGCTTCCCTGTTCGAGTCCGGGAGCCGCTGTTGGCTTCCGGGCGCGCCGGGCCGGATCCCGGCGGCGGAGTCGCCCCGTCCTTCCCGTGGGGAGCATCTGCGGACCTGCCTGGAATGGGGGTGGGGGGTCAGGGGTGGGGCTGAGGCGCTGATCTCTTTAGGGCGGGGACGCTCCTTGGGCGAGTGTCCTTAATCTTCTTCCGACCGTCCTGTGTCTCCCCGCTCTGCAGGCAGCCTAGGACGGTCGGCACCCCTTCCTCGCTTGGAGGTTTTGTTTGTTTTGCTTTAGCTTAAAGGACATCCCAACATTTTGGGAAAGATCGAGAAATCCCGCTGGGAATCTTTGGAAGGACGCCTTTGAGGTTGTTAGATCTTCAGCCCTTTCCGCTGACGATCTGTGGAACATTATTGGGATCTGCGTTTTTTGGTGCGTTTACAATCTAATCGTACTGTGTACATGAATGTATAGAAAAGGTTTGCCACAACCAGAAGGACCCACAACTAAGATATACAACTATGTACTGCGGGGATTTGGGGAGCAAAAAGCAGGGGGAAAAAAAGAAGAAAATTGGCAACAGTTGTTAGCTCAGGTGCCAAACATTAAACCAAAAAAAGAAAAGGTTTGGAAGGATTGACATCAGGTGGCTCTCTCTCAGTAATGGGACTATGGTCCTTTGAATATTTTCATTTTCTTTATCTGTCATTTCTATTCCTTCCTCAAACACACATGACGAACAGGTAGTTTTTCCCTATGGAAAAAAATTTTGTTAGAAATTGGAAATATCTTAACGTGTATTTGGAATTCAGATCATGCTTTCAGATGTTTAGTACGGGAGAATAATTTTTTTTTAAAGATTTTATTTTTCCTTTTTCTCCCAAATCCCCCTCGTACATAGTTGTGTCTTTTTGGATGTGCGTCCTTCTAGATGTGGCATGTGGGATGCGGCCTCAGCATGGCTTGATGAGCAGTGCCATGTCAGCACCCAGGATTTGAAGCAGTGAAACCCTGGGCCACCGAAGCAGAGTGCGCGAACTTAACCACTCAGCCTCAGGGCGGCCCCGGGAGGATAATTTTTGAGTGTTTGGGAGGACAGTTATTTTTCTTTTCCTCAGCTACTTATGATCTCTGTTCAAGACAGCTCTATTAATCCTTTGGTTCAGTGGTTGAATTTGTTTTGGTGGAAACATGAGGGCATTTAACCTGTGTGCTTGTCATAGAGTGTAAAATATTTTCAAGGATCTTAAATCATGAGTTTTTATTTTTAACCTAGGACAGGTTTTTCTAGCAAGGAATCTGTTTTAGGTAGTCGTCCACCTACCTGAGAGTTACCTAAAAGTTAAGCAGGTCTGTCCTTTTGGGGCATGTTAGATATAGTAGATGAAAAGAAAAATGAGAAAGTCGAACTTAATAACAGCTCTTCAAATGCATAGAGGACAGACAGTATGTTTGGACAAAAATCTTGATTTTTGTGGCATACGTGAGGCACTGTGATAGAAGGTAAGCTTCTAGAGGTTGGCCATCATTTAGGTAGATAGTCATTTTTATTACTTGGAAGATCATCAGCAGTGATCACCAGATAGACAACTGCATTGTGTCTCAGATCATTCGGCGTTCTTACAGGAGTCTGTGCCATCCAAATTGTTTGATCCAGTGAATCTGCAAGGAAAGGTCTCTGAGGCCCCCGTCTGCTGACTGCATGAGAAACCCTAAAGGAAATGCCAGTCGTGATGGCCCGGGACCTGGAGGAAACAGCATCATCCTCAGAGGATGAGGAGGCGGTCAGCCAAGAGTAAGTAACAGCAAGCCTGCTTTTGACCCTTTGCCTCTAGGGTGGAAAATAGTTCTTTTACTCGTAGACCCTTTTACCCAATAGCCTTCCTTTGGTATTGTCTCCCTCTGGTTTTAGCTTCTACGTGGATACGATCTAATTCAAGATCTTATTCCATCCCCATCAGCTACCTGAAATGAGATAAGGCTCTGGGCTCATGGGTGAACACAGGCTCATGAATGAACATCAGCTCTAGGTGTTGCAGGTAGCTCTTGGTAAACTCTTAATCAGAGCTCCTAACGTAGGAGATCTTGAAATTTTTAGATATTAAAGAAAAGTAGGTCTCCAAGCTCTGACATTGGTTATGTTACTTTCTCGAAGGCATTAGTGATAGGATGATGATAATACTGAGAGGTCAGGTGACTTACCAGAGTAACCGTGGGGCAGGACGTTAGAATTCTGTAGCCTGTGCTGTGTCTGTTGGACCCTGTTGCTTTCCTGAGTTCCTTTGGGTATGAGCCAGGTTTCTTGGTTGCTGGATTCTCATAATAATAGGAATGAATGATGGTGATAAGTGCAGCTGCTATAGATGATGGTAAGGGCTTTAACTACTGTGTCTCATTTAATCTGAAGATGTTACTATTCCCGCTTTATTAAGCTCTGCCTCGGAAATATCAAAGTACTTCTTCAGGGACACAGAGAGAGTAAGTGAAGGATCGAGATTCAGGCCTAGTTTTTCTGGATTTTGAAGCACTTTGCTATTTTGCCTCCTTTAATGTTAATACTTGACACAGAGAACAAAGAGAGAGACTGGCTTAAA
>NW_025793381.1:0-1049 GCF_021613505.1 Equus quagga | reverse complement strand
CTGGGGCCTTTGCCCACTTGGGAACCCTCCCTCCCTGCGATTCCAGTTAGGACTTGCCTGCTCTCACACTTGGCCCAAAATAGCTCCTCCTCCAGGAAGGAGTCTTTGATGCCAGCCCTTCCCCCACCCGCCAATGCCATAGGATCCCTAGCTCTGTATATCGAACGGTGCAAATAAATGTTCCACCCTGGGGATTGGGCCAGAGGGGGTCCTGCCCACTGCGGGGGGGTCTCTGATTTCCACACCCCCACCCTCCCCAATGGGAGGCCACAGACGCTTACCTCATTCCATTTCCGACAGTTGAGCACATTGCCCTGGAAAGCAGACAGCCGCAGTCCATCAGAAACAGCCCCCTTGGGCCAGCACTAGCCTCCGTCCACACCTCTTGCAGTGCTGCACTACTGCCAGTGGGCAGGCCCATCCAGAGCCCAGACTTGGACCTGGCCCAGTCTCTGGGCTCCAGAGCAGGGGGCACAGAGCAACTGAGGTGAGAGACGTCGTAACGCAACCCTCTCTGATGACACGTGGGGAGACTGAGGCCTCAGGCAGGAAGGGACAGCTCAGCCACTGATGTGCTTCCTGACTGGGAGGGCCCCGACTTCTCTTCCCTCACTGGCAGGGGCAGAGGGAGAGGCTGAGTCCAGCTCAGACACCAACTCCTGCCGCCACACAGTCAGGCAGCTCTGAGCCTCAGCAGCCCAGGGAACCTGGACGGTGGCTTGTGCAGAGCCTGCATCACCCACTGGGGAGATGGGCCTGACACCCCAACTCCCACACGAGGCTGGAGGCCCTGCTGAGAGGACCTTTGCCAAATGCAGAGAGCTCAGGGCTCAGGACAGGACTCTCTCCTCCCCACCCTCAGGAGCCTGAGCCCCCGGACCCACCTCTGGGCTCACTCACTTCCACATAATCCTCCATCGTAGCATCCAGCAGCTCCAGGGAATGGAAGAACGTCACCAGGGAGGGGACGACACCCTGTGCCGCCATCGGGTTGGGCATGGTGATGAGCTCCCGCTCTCAGGTGCCCCCATGAACCTTCCCCTGAAACC
>NW_025793380.1:0-1412 GCF_021613505.1 Equus quagga | reverse complement strand
TTTGAAACGATGCACAGCCTTTTTGTACGTTGACAACAGCAGTTCCAGACTCTGAGGGTGGGCTCAATGTGGCAGACAGGGGGCTGGTGACTGAACCCACCACGTCCCCTGCAGGTCCCTGACCTTGATCCTTTCCCTCAGGTGGAGTCGAGGAGGCCTCAGAGGAGCAACAAACCTCAGCCAACAGCCTTCAAGGGAAGAGACTCAGAACCAAGGACAGATGGGATTGAGTCACGGGCTCCTGGGGACTGGAGAAGGCAGATTGGAAACTCCGGGCTGGGAGGAAAGGGTCTCTCTCCATGCGGGTTTGGGCTTCGTGAGAAGAGGACACACTCCCAACAGCATAGGAGTGCACACTCTCAGTGAAAATGTTGATCTTTCTATGGTCCTGATGATCAGCTTGTTAGGTGGAAGAAAGAGGAGGGAAGTCCTTCCTCCTGTCCTCCCACCAGCTGTGATCCATAGCCTGCTGGCTGGAGGGACGGCAGGAAGAAAAATGGCGGGAGCCACTTGACAGCTGAGCCATTTCTGATTTTATTCATTTGAAGGAGGACAGGATGGGAGTGAGTAAGGACGTTAGTCCCTGGGGATGGTGGCCCTTTGGGAGAGACAACAGGCTTAGGAGGATGAGTGGTACCTTCCCTTCCCTCTTCTGTTTTTTAGGGGGTTTTGTTGTTGAGGAAGATTGGCCCTCAGCTAACATCTGTCACCAATCGTCCTCTTTTTGCTTGAGGAAGATCGTCTCTGAACTAACATCTGTGGGAATTTTCCTCTATTTTGTATTTGGGATGCCACCACAGCATGGCTCGATGAGTGGTGTGTAGGTCCCCAACCAGGATCCAAACTGGTGAAGCTGGGGCCACTGAAGCAGAGCATGTGAACCTAACCACTATGCCACTGGGTCAGCCCCCACTGTTTTGTTTTGTATATATCATCTTTTCCATTTATTTATTGAAATCTTACTGATTTTATCCTCAAAGAAGCATGAGCTTTCTACATGTGTATAACCGTTATTCTCCCCAAGTACAAGTATCAAATCATGAAGACATAGCTTGGATCTGATCCTTTCTCACCTCCCTCCCACAAATGTAGGCCCAACATCTATTGTAGCGGCTGTTGCATAGAAGGCACTCAATGAATAGTTGATGAGTGAGAGAATAAATGAACATGTCATTTAGGGAATTATGAAAGCCCAGAAAACACGAACACTTCCCACGACCTAGAAACATGGATACCATTAGATGTGCAACTTCCTAGGTTGTGTTTCACTGTGGGAAAGTGTCTTTGAACACAAGTGGGATCATATCCTATTACATTCTTTTTGCCTGAAGACACCATCTACACTTCTCCAGGTCAGTAAATGCACTTCCACAATATGAGTACATGACAGAGAAGAAGTCAGACTCGGTCTG
>NW_025793379.1:0-2452 GCF_021613505.1 Equus quagga | reverse complement strand
TTGCTCCAGGGTTTTTAAGTTGCTCTTTGTCAGATAAAGGAAATATCGTTTTATCAAAATTTGCTTATAAATGATCATGAATGGGTATTGTGTCTTATCAAATGACTTTTATATATCTATTGGTATGATTTTTTCCTCTTTTTTTCTGTTAACATGGGGAGTTATGTTAGTTTTTCAAAAAAATATTGAGATATATTATTATATTAATTGACAAGATATCTTTGGTAATTTTTGTTTGGCATATTCACATCCATGTTTATTAGAGAGATTGTGCTGTAATTTTCCTTTCTTGTATAGTCATATCAGATTTGGGTTGTTGTTTAAGGTAATGCGGCCTCACCGAACAGGTTGGGAAATATTGCTGTTTTTGTTTTCTCTTTTTATTCTCAGGAAGGTTTTGGGTAAGACTAGTGTTAATTGTAACTTGAATGTTGGAAGAGTTCACTGGTAATGCTATCAGGGCCTGGAGATTTCTGTGTTTGGAAATTTTTATTTGCATTTAATTTTCCTAACTGTTATAGAGTTATTCAGGTTTACCACTTCTTCTACCAATTTTTGAAATTATGTTTTTCTAGGAATTTTTCCATTAATGTGAATTTTCAAGTGTGTTGGCCTAAATTTGTTCCTAATTTCTTATACTATTTTTCAAATATTGGTAGGATTTGTAATAATGTTGACCCTTCCACTCTTGATATTGTGATTTATGCTGTTTCTCTTTTTTCTTGCCCATCTTGCTGGGTGTTTATCAATTTTGTATGTCTTTCAAAGAACCAATTTCTACTTCTTTGATTTTCTCTATTTTCATATTAAATTTCTCCTTATGTTTATTTTTCCTTCTCCTTTTTTAGTTTATTTGGCTCTTAAGTTTGTGTGTTAGATTAGTAGATAATTGTTTTCAGCTTTTCTTCTTTTCTAATAATTGCATTTAAGGTTATAAATTTCCCTCTAATTACAACTTTAGCTACATTCTACCAATTGTATTTTTTTTTCCTTGAGGAAGATTGTCCCTGAGCCAACATCTGTGCCAATCTTTCTCTATTTTGTATGTGGGACACCACGTACAGCATGGCTAATGAGCAGCATGTAGGTCTGCATGCAGTATCCAGACTCGTCAACCCTGGGCCACTGAAGTGGAGTGTGTGAACTTAACCACCATGGCACTGGGCCAGTCCCTATCAATTGTTTTTTTTTTTTTTTTTTTGCTTGAGGAAGATTGTCCCTGAGCTAACATCTGTGCCAATCTTTCTGTACTTTGTATATGGGACACCACATACAGTGTGGCTAATGAGTGGCATGTAGGTCTGCACACAGGATCCAAACTTGTAAACCCTGGGCCACCGAAGTGGAGTGTGTGAACTTAACCACCATGCCACTGGGCTGGCCCCTACCAATTGTATTTTTATTAATATTCAGAGGAAAATATTTTCTAACTTCCATGTTAATATGTTCTTCCACTCATGGTTATTAGCAATATATTGCTTAGCTTCCGAACATTTTTGATTTCCTAGTATTTCTTTCATTATTGATTTGTTGCTGAATTCTAATGTAGTTGAATAATGTACTCTGAATGATATTTGCTGGAACTTACTTTATGATCCGGAGTATGATAAATTTTAATAAACATCCAGATACACTTGAAAACTTTGTGTGTTATGTCATTGCTAAGTGTAGCATTCTATATATTTCAACTATGTAAATACTGCTAATCATGTTAAGCTTAAAAAAATTCTTTCTGTTATTTTGCTCCCCTTGTTCTACCAGTTACTGGGAGTTACTGGAAGAGTTTGTTAAAGTTTTCTGTGTGTGCAATTGCTTATTTTTTTTTTTTTAGTTATATCCTTTTTTGCTTTATATATTTGATGTTATGCTATTAGTTGCAGACAAATTTAGAATGTATATATTTTTCGGGAAGATTGACCATTTTATTAGCATAAAAGGTTCTTTATCTTTAGCTACGTGCCTTGCCTGAAAGTCTGCCTTGCCTTATATCAGTATAGCTGCATCAGCTTTCTCTGATTTAGAGTATGCAGCACGTAGCTTTTTCTAGCCCTTTCCTGTCAACCTTTATTTGTTCTTATATTAAAGGCATGTCACTTATAAGATCAGTATATAGTTTTTTATTTTAATTCAGTCTGTTACTTTAAGTTGATGCGATTAGACTATTTATATTTAATTTAATTGTTGATATGTTGCAATTTTATATAACTATTTATTTTTTATCTTCCTCCTGTTTTGTATTCCTCCCTCCCTCCCCGTTTGCTTTCTTTTTGGTTCGTTCAACATTTTTTAAATTGTTGTATTTCCCCCCTCTATTAGTTGGTACATACCCATTTAGGGGTTCCGTAGGGCTTAAAGTATAAATTAGGGGTTCCGTAGGGCTTAAAGCATAAGTCTTTGAATTGTTACAGCCTGATAGTGACCTGTTCACAACTAATGCTAGGAATAAAGAACA
>NW_025793378.1:0-1922 GCF_021613505.1 Equus quagga | reverse complement strand
GCCCACCCCACGCTCCCACACAGAGCAGCCTAGGATCCTCGGGACACAACAACACACACAATTCCCTCCCCCGCTCCCCTCCAGAACACCCAACTCCATCAGTCATGTCCCAGGGCTGGCCGTTGGCCCCTCCCAGGGGCAGTGGCCCCTGCCCTTCCCCACCCCAAATCTGCCCTGCTGCCAGCCCTTCCAGGCCTCCTCCTGCTCACTGCCACTGCAGGCCCATCATGCTTGGCAGCCACAGCAGATTCGCCTGAAGAGGAAGGCCCCTCTCCTGAGGGAGGCCTCCAGCTGGGAGGGGGAGCCCCCTCTCCTCTGACTCCTAGGCCCCTCCCCCACAGTCACCCTCACCTGCTGCCACTGCCTCTCCTGGGCTCTCTGGCGGGCCCTCTCTGCAGTCTCTGACACGGAGGTCGCCTCCTGTCGGGGCCAAGGACAGGGTCAGTGCACCCATACTCCCCTCCGCATGTCCCCCAAGGCCCCTGATCTCAGACCCTGGCCATCGGCTCCAGTCCCCTGCTGCCTCTGCTCCTCCCGCCTGCAGGGTACTGTGATTCTAGAGCAGTCCTAGCTCCAGGACTCAGTCCTGTGTGACCTTGGGCCTGCAGGCCTCCCTGGCCCTCTTTCCTCAGCTGAAAAGTGTGAGGAGAACGTCACCTGCTTCCAGGAGTCTCCTGAGGACTCAGAGTCATCTGCGTGTCATCACTGCTCTCCCCTCACCTCTCGAGGAGGAGCCGGCACAAATCTCCTCCCGTTCCTGTCCTCCTTTGGATGGTAGCACCCCGCTGGGAGGCCTGCACCGCTGATCATCTCCCTCCACTTCCCAGAGGAGGAGACGGAGGCCCCCGGAGGGGCAGTGACTGGCTCAAGGACCCACTGGGAGAGGCTGCTCCCCGTGCCAGCTACAGGCCCTGTCCCTGCTGCCTTCACCCCAGCCCTGCCTCCAAATCTGACCAAGGCCCCGACCTCTGGACTCCAGGGGTGCGTCCAGACCCCAGCTGAACAGACAGGGAGGGGGAGGGCAGGGTGTCTTGGGGGACCTGGCCGAGTGGCCCCGGCCTGCCCCACCCTCACAGGGCTCTCTGACCCCCAGCCTGGGCCCAGCCTTGCCATAGCCCCATCTCCTAGGATCCCCTTGGGATGTTCCCCTCCCCTCTCCTTCTGGCCTCCTTCCAGATCTCCAGCCTCCAGGTTACCTGCGCCAGCAGCTCCCTGCTCACGCGTTTCTCTCTCCTGACCCACTTCTTCCAGGTTCGAGAACTCTCCCTGCGGGGTGGGGAAAGAAAGAAAGAAAGCAAGCAAGAAAAACTGTGGGATGCTTGAAGGCAAGTCCCATTTGTTTGAGAACCCAGCAGATCCAAACTGCCTGGGGCCTGGATGAGGGATTTCGCTGGGGTGTTCTGAGCTCTAAGGTCCCCATGGGACTGTGGAGGGGCCTCTCCTCTTGTCCCTTGGGGCCTCCATTCCCAGATGTCCCAAACGGATCTCTTTGGAACAGTGTTGGTTTCAGCTGCATAGAGGCTTCTGTTGCTGCAAAGGAAACACCTGAGAATCTCCACCTGGGCTCAAGCCAGGATCTGGTCTGGAAGGAAATGAATCCCTGGGACGGAACTGCTGGCCTAAGGGCGCTGAGAGACTCAGAGACCCAGCACCCTGGTCAGTCCCTGTGCCCGGCGTTCGCTGGCTCCCAGGTGGTCTCAGCTGACTTTGGGGGACATGCCGGCCCAAATCAGGCTGCGTGGGCCACTTCACCCTCATGGTGCTTGGCTGGAGAGCAGACTACCCACCTGGAAACTTATCCCCAGGTGTCTTGGAGATGGGCAATGGCAGGGCTCTGCAGGGCAGAAAGGATTGTGTGGAGAGAACAAAAGTTCCCGAGGCCTCGGCACTCCTGTGGAAGCGAAGAGATGGAGCCGTGAGTG
>NW_025793377.1:0-28631 GCF_021613505.1 Equus quagga | reverse complement strand
AAACAGGCTCCCACTGATGCTGGTCTGAGGACCACATGGTGAGAGCCACCAGTATTCAGGACAGTGTGCACACCAACCGTTGTTCTCCTCAGTCCTGTCCTTCTATGTGGTCCCTGTCCTCACGTGCTGTGATAAGACTGTTGGAAGGGGGTTGGGGGTTACTGAACCTTATCCTCTCCTGGAGGCTAGGGTGGTAAATATGCAAACTCACCTGGGGGAACCACCCATTTGAGCCAGGGCTCCCCCTTCACACTGGAGTCTCCATCACCACCCAGCTGGGTCTTCAGTGCTGTCCCTTCACGTCCTCCTCCAAGATGGGTCCTGCCACCATCCTTACCCTCCTCCTGGCTGTCTTCCCAGGTAAGTCAGGGCCCAGGTGTTGGTTTCCAGGGCAAGGTTGGAAAAGAGCTCCCTGACCTGAGTCCTTCATCTTCCACACAGGTGTCTGCACCCAGGTGCAGCTGATGCAGTCTGCACCAGAGGTGAAAAGCCCTGGACAGTCTCTGAGGATCTCCTGTAAGACATCTGGATACGCCTTTACCAGCTACTGGATCAGCTGGTTCTGCCAGATGCCCGGGAAAGGACTGGAGTGGATTGGGATGATCTATCCTGGTGACTTGGATACACGCTATGGCACGTCCTTCCAAGGCCATGTCATGATCCCCATGAAGAATTCCATCAGCACCTCCTACTTGCAGTGGAGCAGCCTGAGTCCTCAGACACAGCCATGTATTACTGTGCGAGGGACACAGTGAGAGAAACCACATCCTAAGAGCGTCAAAAAACCCTCCACCAGTGCCAAGCTGCAGAGGAGAGCCCCAGAGCCCCACCCCTAGGGACTACTCAGATCCACCCCCAGAGGAAGCACCATCTACTCTGCCCTCAGAAGTGATAACACAAGATGAACAGTGTAGAAAGGAGTCCCGTCCCTGATGTGACAGGACAGAGACATGCTCTTGGGTGTCCCTATGCCTTTTTTTGGAACGTGGTTTCTCTTCAGGAGCTCAGACTGCATCCTCTACAGGGTTATCCCATGATCTTTGTTTCAAAGTCATTATCAAAAAGCTGCCTAGGGCCTGTCCCCATGGGCTACTGTTTAATTCCCACGCTCGACTTCAACAGGCCAGGGTTTGGCCAGTTCTTATCCTTGGCCTTGGCATGGCATTGTTCATCTAGCCATGCTGAGGTGGCATCCTACATAGCACAACCAGAAGGACCTACAACTGGAATATGCAACTATGTACTTGAGGGCCTTGGGGAGAAGAAGAAGAAAAAGAAAAAAATAAGCTGCCTAGTCTATGCATCAGAAATATACCAAATATTTCAGTTAGAGGAAATTCCACACAATCGATCATTGCCTGCCTCCCTCCTTCCTCTGCTTCCTTCCTTCTTTCTTCCTTCTGTTCTTTAATTTCTCAACACATAGCTTTTTTTCCGTTGTTGTTTTACAAAAGTATATACAGATTGATTGTTCTATGTCAATATGTGTAAGTGTTTGGAGCATTGTAATGGCTTTTTTTTTAATAATCTTCAGCATTATCTTGCTTATATCCTTTATCTAAATTTTAATATATTTTATTCCTTCTAACTCTAGTTGAGATATCATGTAATATTTTCTCGAATGTTATTACCAATTGCTAAATACTATCCTGCTCCATGTGCCTTGAGCTGGAGTTGGGGAAACTGAAAATTCACAGGATGTGTATCCACAGCTGCAAGTCATTAGCAACACGGTGTGAGTGGAAGGATGCTCACATTACATCCTGCAATTCCTGTGCATCATAGTTCCATGTACAGTAACATCTGTATAGGCTTATCTGATGGGCTGCATGGGGTAAGTGGGGTGAAATCAAGAAGGTAAACCTCCAGAAGGATCTTGAATCTCCTGAGATGTCCGGAATGTCTGTTGTCTGTGCCTTCATTTGATGTGGTCACAATGGACTGTTATTCAAACCACACCTGGACACTTGCCCAGGACTCTTAATTCATCCCTGAAACATCTCCCTTCACAGCAACCTGTGCAGCATTTCTACACCAAATGATGTAGGGTGCTGTTTCCCTGCTATTAAGCTTCTCCAGATGGCCCAGTCCCTTCAGTGTAATGATAAAACTCCAGAAGCCTTCCAAACGCATCCATGAATCATGCAAGAAGTCTGTGTTTACTCCACAAGAAACTGTCAACCTGTCTTCCAAAGTGAATGTGCCATTTGTCTTCTCACCAGCAGTGAGTGAGATTTCCTGCTGCTTCATATGCTTGTCGGCATTTGGTATTGTCAGTATTTTGGATTTTGCCATTCTAATAGATGAGTAGTATACTTCATTGTTGTTTAAGTGTAATTTTTTGTATTGAAAAATCATGCAAAATACTTTTTTCTATCTTCCCCCAGGAAGTGTCTGTTCATATCTTTGGCTTATTTATAAATTTGCTTATTGGTTTTCTTTTCTCCTGTGTAGATTTTCTTTTACATTCATGGCACAAAATACGGAATTTGAAAATATGTTCTCCCAGGCTAGTTCCTATCTTTTCATTCACTGAAGAGTATCTTTTGCAGAACATAAGTTTTTAATTTAGACACAGTAACATTTATCTTCTTATTTTCTTTGACGGATAATGTATTAGGTGTAATATCTAAAATCTCATTATTAGGGGCCCACCCAGTGGCACAGTGGTTAAGTTCACATATTCTCCTTTGGCTGCCCGGGGTTCATCGGTTCAGATCCTGTGTGCGGACATGGCAGCACTTAGCAAGCCATGCTGTGGTAGGCATCTCACATGTAAAGTAGAGGAAAATGGGCACGGATGTTAGCTCAGAGACACACTTCCTCAGCAAAAAGAGCAGGATTGGCAGCAGATGTTAGCTCAAGGCTGATCTTCCTCAAAATAAATAAATAAATAAATAAAATCTCATTGCTAAATGCAAGGTCAACCCTGAAGTTCTTCCAAGGGCATAAGTCCAGGCTACGCTCTAGGGATGGGATGTAAAGCCCACATCCTTGAAAATGAAGAGATGTACAGTCTGCTAAATTCTTACTGGAATGTATAGTGAAAAAGAAGATATTCTTGTACATACCGTAGAAAGGAGGGGTCTCTACATTTGTTATTTGAAATTATTCTTCTAGAGAATTTGTCCCTTAATCCAATGTTTCATTTATTCAATAATTTATTAATATCAATATGGATTCCTACATATTTGTTTTATACATTGGTTAAAATCCAATACTGTGTTACTAATATTGTTCAGATTGTACCAGCCTTGATGACCATTTTAAGCTCTTTCGTGTTGACTACTTTATCCTTTTGAAATGTCACCATACTTTATTTTTGTCACTTCCTTAATTTCACACACTATAAGATGTTCCAGGATCATCTTGCATTTTTCCATCCCCAGACCTAAAATTCACCATTTCCCAAAGGAGTCATAATTCCTTTCATGGGAGAATGATGTTATTAACCAAGAGCTTGATGCTGGGAGGGCTCGCTTCTACTGGGGTGTCACTGCCACTAGGACCACTCAGCTCATAGACCTTGATGCCAAAGACAAGGAGGGCATGGATACCTTTGCTGACAGCAGAGCTTAGGCAATAATCAGAACAGTTTGTCTCACAGAGAACAAATGAGACTAGCTGTTTGATGATGCTGTCCTAGAAAACTAATAATCACTAACGTACTAAAGCATGACTTGATAGGTGTATGTGGAAGAGCTCTAGACCAAGTGAATAGATTCTAACTTGAACGACAATCAGAGACACAAGGCCCTTTAATCAGTTGCCATCGTTGAGCCAGGTTACAGACCCAGAAGCCCTGGAATGCAGAGGAGGCCAGGTCCCTTGAGGAAGGATGCCGCTACACTACTAAAGAGGTGTACAATTTACCTTACTCCTAGTCTTCCTCAAAGGAACTTTGGCCTTTTCCCAGGGTGACTGTGCATGAGGAATAAGAAATAATTAGACTTTCAAGATTACTGACCACTGTCTCTGAGCTGACACTATTTTCAGAAGACCCGAAATGTCACTGTGGCCCACCAGTCAAAATAGGCGCTTATGAAGATCAGGTGCTCAATGGGTTACATCTCAGACACTTTTCACAAGGGATGCAGAGGGTCCTTGACCCCATCCTGTGACTCCTTCCCCAGGCACGGATTGCATAATTTGTCTTCGTAGGATCTTAAAGATACACTGGAAAACTGACTGAATCCCCACATTTTTTCCCACACCTGTGGAGTGAGGACTATAATGGTAGAAAAGGTCAAGCAGAAGCCACTAAAACTGCCTCTACTCAGGAAACCAGAAGAGGAAACTCAGAGACTCGTGCCACAGTCAAGGACATCAAAGACCCAGGTTGATCCCTATCACATCCCCATTCAACTCACATGCTCAGCCTGTGCATGAGATGTGGATATTGGAGAATGATGGTGGATTATTGTAAGCTTGGCCAGGTGGTGGCTCCAAATGTGGCTGCTGTATCAGATATGGTTTCACCACTTGAGCAAATTAACGCAACCATGGAATATGGTATTATGCAATAGACCCTGAAAATGCTTTTTTCTCAATACCCATTAGTGCATCACTAAATATAAGAGTAGAGGGAAGATGATCTAGATCAAGGATGGGGTGTAAACAAGAAGTAATGGGATGTGAGGTGTGTGGTAGAATAAAACCACCTGTGAGCAGACCTGATGCTTTCTTCCTATGAAATCCTTCCCAATCACAAAGTCATAGGATGGATGGATCACAAAAGGGTCTGAAACTCAAGTTATGAAACCATGTAATAATATAAAAAGCTCTTTGGAGTTATGAGATCCACATCACAGGAGGGATGACAAAGAATGCAAGAAGGACCAGGGACAGCCTGACATCAGTCTTTCCCCACCTATAAGTGCCAGGGTCTCCTACGTGTAAATTTATCCTCAAGCTTTAGAATCAAATCCACTCTTGGGCTGTGGGAGTTCATAGTGCTATGCTCAGAAAGGGCTGAGGTTTCTTGGGAAGGCAGAGCTGTGGTCTAGAAGATGAGACTGTTGGGTCTTCTCCTTTGCATGGTTTTGGCTTCACAAGGTGAGTGTCTCAGACGTCAGACTCTGCTCTATCGGGATGGATGTGACTGCAGGTGACTGACAGGAGCTTATTCTCCTTGTCCCCAAGAGTCCTGTCCCAGGTGCAGCTGCAACAGTCAGATCCAGGACTGGTGAAGCCCTTTCAGACCCTCTCACTCACCAGTGCTGTCTGTGGATTGTCCATCACAACCAGCAATCAATGGTGGAACTGAATCTGGCAGCGCCCACGAAAGGGGCTGGAGTGGAATGGGAAGATCAGCTACGATGGTTGCACAAAGTTTAACCCATCCCTCAATGGCCACACCTCTATCTCCAGAGTCACATCCAAGGGATCATTCTCCCTGCAGCTGAGCTCTGTGACTGCTGAGGACATGGCTGTGTATTACTGCTCCAGAGGCACAGTGAGGGGAAATCAATGTCATCACAAACAAAACCTCTCTGCAGGGAGACAGGAGGGGCTGGGCTTCTGGCTGTGCTCTGTATACCACGGGGTGCTCAGGACCATCAAAGGGTGCTCAGGAGACCAGAGCACAGAGACGATTCAAGAGCAGCTGCAGAGGGGAGTGGGAAGGGGCTCCCTGTGGGATCAGGGATTTCCTCTTCAGGTTCTCTGTTGGAGACATAGCTCATATTTGTTTTGCTTCTGAAGAACCTTGATGAATATGCTTTTCTTACAGCAATTCATTCAATTTTTCTAGGTTAATCTTCTTTCTAGAGCACGTGACATCTGGCAACCTCTGACCCAGGTGAGCTAATGGACAGGTGCTGTTTCTCCCTGCAGGTACCTGTCTTTTCAGATTTCATCTTTGTTGTTTGCACTATGTCTTCAGTTCTCTGACATGTTGATGATAATTTGTTACTTTGCAGATTTCCCAGTTTTCTTATTTTGTCATTTCTGTTTTAAGAATAAAACTTTCGGAATTGGTGTTTCCGTATTCTTTAGATAAATACCCAGTAGTTGAATATCTGGAACATATGGTAGTTCTCTTGTTGATTTGTTGAAGAATGTCATACTGTTTTTCATTGTGGCTACACCAATTTGCATTCTGACCTGACTCTGATTGCAACAGAGTACTAAATCAGAAATATAAATGCACCCCTATGTTCCTGGTAGCGTTATCTGCAATAGCCAAGATATAGAAACACCCTAAATGCCCATCAATGGATGAGGGGATAAAGATGATGTGGTATATATATATATATATATATACAAGGAAGTACTACTCAACCATGAAAAAATTAAATGCAGGTATTTTGGACAAGAAGAATGGACCTTGAGTGAATTATGCTCAGTTAAATAAGTCAGAAGGATAAAGCCAAGCACTGTATGATTTCACAAAATTGGAAAATAAAAAAGAAAACCATAAACAAATGAAGAAGAAAAACTAAATCATAGATACAGAGAAGAGATCAGTGGTTACCAGAGGGGAAGGGGTTGGGGGTGGGTAAATGGGGTGAAGGGGGTCAAATGTAGATTGACGGATGGTAATCAGAATCTGGCGGGATCGCTTTGTACTGTAGACCGGTATCAGATTATAATGCTGTAGACCTGAGACTTATATAATAAAAAAGAATAAAACCAACATTTTCCTCAGCTCTCTGCAACTTCAATCTTGAAGCAATATTCTTGATACAGCCAGCCTCTGAGAGCAAGCCAGATACCAATCTGCAGTGGAATTGAAATTATTTCTAAGTATAAACAATGTTGAAATACTTCTCATCAGTAAAATCAACTGTTGCCTCATTCACACAATGTAGATGCATTGCATGGGGTCTGCGTGGGAGGAGGGAGAGAGTCAGAGGGAGGAACGACAGAGGAACAATAGGAAACGTTTTGGCGTGCAGGATTTGTCCACCTTTTGGTTGTGGTGATGGATGCACAGGTCTATACACACATCAACAGTTTAAAATATACATGGTAAGTAGGTGCAGTTCATTATATGTCAGTTATACATGAACATGTTTTCTACAAATAAACAAATGTGTACACTGGTCGATAAGGAGTGTTAGAGGCACAGGTAATGCCACGTGAAATGTCAGACTCCAATGCACCAGTATGAACTCTGTTCTCTTTACATCCTCTAGGTAACTCTAGGATGCAGCAAGATCACATGCGTTCTCCTTACAGGTAGGGGGTTCTGCCACCCTCAGTGGGCATGTACAGCTCTGTCCTGTTGCTGGTACAGGGAGCACTTGGGTCCAATGAGGAGCACAGGCCCAGAAATGTTTCAGCTGTGTGCTCTTCAACCCACTGCACAATCCATTGTGCTTTTGTGTGTAGTTTTGTATCTGCACGACAGAATTAAAATGGACACATCACATGTTTTGTGTACACATGTGAAAGTAAAACCATATAATCAGCACTGTGTTCATTATGTTACAATCTTATACTAAGATAATATTTTCCTGAATGCTGTTATATCCATAAAACTCTGCCAGGGTACTCCTTCTTCTATGAGTCAATGTCTTCACTGAGAAGTCCAACCGCAGAGCCTAATATATAGTCAGAGGACACGGAAATAGGGCCCTCCCTCTGCTGATGAAAACCAGCCCTGTCCAGATCTTGCATTTGGGAGAGGAATCCCAGCCCTGGGATTCCCAGGTGTTCCCATTCTGTGATCACGACTGAACATGGATGACTCACCATTGAATATGGGCTGAGCTGGATTTTGCTTGTTGCTATTTTAGGAGGTGATTTAGAAAACAAGAGAGATTGAGTAGGTGCAAGGACATGGGTGAGAGAATCAGTGGCTGTGTGACTGTTTCCTGACCAGGATGTATTTGTGTTTGCACGTGTCCAGGGTGAGGTGCAGCTGGTGGAGTCTGGGGGAAGCTTGGTGCAGCCTGGGGGGTCTCTGAGCTCTCCAGTGCAGCTTCTGGGTTCAGCTTCAGTAGCTGCTGGATAATCTGGATCTGACAGGCTCCAGGGTAGGGCCTGTACTGGGCTGGTTGAACTCATACTGATGAAAGTAGAACTGACTCTGTGAAGGGCTGATTCACCATCTCCAGAGACAATGCCAAGAACATGCCTTTTCTGCAAATGACAAGTGTGAGAACCAAGGGCACTGCCATGTGTTAGTGTTCAAGACACACAGTAACGGCGAGTCAGTGTGAGCCCAGACACAAGCCTCCCTGAGGAGAGACAGGAGGTGCTGGGTGGCTGGGGGAACTCAGGTCCACCTCGGGCACTCAAGCTCAACCAATTATGTGTTTCACCACCAGGAACAAGGGGCAGATGGAGGTCAAGGGCTGATTTCCTGTCAGGGTCTGGGGCTTCCTCTCCATATGGAAATTTCCCGTCAGGAACTTCTCTGGTCTAATGATTCTGTGTTTACCTTTTCAGTCTGTGAATTAGAAACATCTGTTGTAGTAGGAGACAACTATACTCACCTGCACAAAAGGCAGAGCATTACTTACGGTTGATTAGCCCTGGCCATAATTGCCAATTTATTACCAAATCTTCTGAATTAAGTCAGCTGAATCTGTAAAAGAGTCTCTGTTGGATTCAACAATGCTGCACAGCACAGCACAGCTCAGTGTACCTGCCAGCCAGCAAGAAACAGCATAAAATGCAGGCTGGACATCAGGCAACAGAGCCACTATGCATCCAAAGCAAGAGAAGAAAGACCCCTAGTGGTGTTCATTGAGCTGGCATCATGCTCATGGCACCAACAACATTTGACTCTATGCAAAAGCAGAGGGACACAACCAAAACTTGGAACGGATGTCCAGGCCGATGATGTAAAAACCGCACATAGGGAAAATTAAAAAAATAATCTTCATTATTATTGAGATGTCTGTTGAGAGGAGGGCATGCTTTTCGAGCTCATCAGATATGATCTGATAAATCAAGAAAAGGAAATTGCCTCACAGTTTTTCTTGTGGTTAATGGTGGGGGAGGGGTGAGTGTCCTGCTCATAGCAGGGTCTTGTGTGGGTTGAATCTCCCACCCGCATCAAAGGAGGCAGAACCTATTCTTTCTCGTCATGTTTACCATGTATGGGCCAAAGGAGACCAGGAGGGAATGAGACTTTAAGTCTCAGCAGGCGTACATCAAAAAATAGAGTCTGACAACATACTCTACTTAGCTATAAAAAATTAGAGAAAAAGATAAAGGAACATTATGGATAGAAGATGATACAATTATATAGAAAATGAGAATAATGCATACTTGTCAGCAAACAATGATAAAATGATAGTAGAATTAAGCAGAGTTCTTAGTCCAAAGTCTTGCATAGAAGATGTCCACCCTCCAAGGTCACAGCTTCTTCTGAAGGTTAGCTTTATGCTCCTAGGAATCAAAAGCTTCTATAGGATCTATAAGAATTATGTTTGAGGGGGCTGGCCCGGTGCTGCAGCGGTTAAGTGCGTACGTTCTGCCTCTGGGGCCCGAGGTTCGCAGGTTCAGATCCCAGGTGCGGACGTGACACCACCTGGCAAGCCATGCTGTGGTAGGAGTCTCACATATAAAAAGTAGAGGAAGATGGGCACGGATGTTAGCTCAGGGCCAGTCTTCCTCAGAAAAAAGAGGAGGACTGGCAGCAGTTAGCTCAGGGCTAATCTTTCAAAAAAACGAAAAGAATTCTGTTTGAGGTGCTCTATTGGAGTATCCTTCCAAGTGTGTGGGATTGTGCATTGATTCTTTAGTAGCTGTTGTGGGCTGAATGTTTGTGGCCACTCAAAATTCATGTGTTGAAACCTAATGCCAAACTTGATGGTATCAGGAGGCAAGTCCTTTGGGACGTTCTTAGGTCACGAGAGTGGAGCCCTGATGAACAGGATTAGCGCGCTTGCAGAAGAGGACTGAGGACGCTCTCTGGCCCCTTTGTGACATGTGAGGTCACAGGGAAAAGGCAGTCATCTGTGAAGAGGGCTTTCACCAGACATCAAATCTGCCAGCACCTTTATCTGGAACTGCTAGCTTCAGAACTGGGAGGAATAAATTTCAGTTGTTAATAAACTACCCAGTATGGTATTGAGTCCATCCCATGAACTCTTCAAAGGGGAAATAAGCCAATTTCCAGCTGCAGTTCTCCTTAAAAATATCCACAAATGTCACAAACTCCTTTTAGCCCCGATCCCTTTTTCTTTCTTTCCTTCAGATGAACACCCCCTAGCAACTGATGAAAATATTAAGAATAATCAACAGTTTTCACATATTGAGGTCTATGGGGAAGCTATTCTGGTTTAAACCGGATTCAGGCTAAAACTTGCTTTTCCAGAGCAGCCTGATATACTTCTCCCCAAACTTGCATTTCACATCTGCTTCAAACATTTTCCCACAGCACAGAATGCACTCTTTAAAGACATGGATGAACGCCTGCCTACGTCTGCTGCAGATACCAATACTTCCTGAAAGAGAAGCATTTCTCACAGAGAACCAAGTTCAAGTTGACCTGCTGGTTAGGAGCTAAACTGTGGGAAAACATCTCCCTGTGACTTTGGAAAAAATCTGTGTTCCTGTCATGCTTGATGTTGTTCTGCGTCGGTGTATAACCATGCTGCAACCACACTTCCCAGAGTGCTTTCTTCCTACAGAAGGGAGCATTTCCAAACTAGCCCTCACATTAGCTCATTAAATATCTTCTCCCCTACAGATTGGTTACTGATTATTCGTGACAACACAACCCATACACACTCACATAAACCTATGCAATCCTATTATATTTTATTTCCTGCTGGCAATAATGTAGATAACTTCCATCTTTTTCCACATGCTCCCTGAAGGCCAGGATGGACCCTTCACATTTCTCTCTTCAGATTAAGGGCCTAGAGAACATCTGGTATGAAGCAGACTCACCAGGTCCTGAATGTTGAGAGCTGCCTCCACCCCTTGCTGCCCCAGAGCTGGTTGCCCCACTTTTCCAGGTCCTAACCAGAGGATCCATACGCGTCCTGGTAATTCAGCCTTTCCAATTCTGATGACTCTCTTTCACCTGCATTCAGGCAGGTAGACCATTTATTATTTAATTCACATAACTAATAATATGGAGTAGCTGGGAGACAGCTCGTGCATTCCAGGCTCCACATGAAATCATATGCAAGGGCTTGCAAAGGTGACTGGACCTAAATCAGTAAATTCAGTGCTGAGGACGTTGTGTTGAGGGTGCACATGGCTGTGGCATCCTCTGATATAACTGTAGCTTGAGCCTCGTTATTAACTAAACCTTGAAGGATTGTCAGTCAGTGCATTTCAGCAGCATTTAGGTTACTTCAGCACATGTGCAGAAGAGGCACAAAGACAACCTGCACCCTCTTGTCTTTATGGTTTAAATACTAATAGCAATTTTGGGATTTAAAATTGGTTCAAAGTGTGGATTTTTGTTCTTTTTTTTAACTGTTTCTCCCCCAGTAACCAGTTTTCTTCCTTACTTTCTCCTTTTATTTTAGGTGCTTACCACATATACTTCAGGGGGTCGTCTCCAACTTGCTCTTATTTATAAATCTCACCCTCCAAAGACCGTCATTTAGTCCATCAGTGTTGGGGCCTCCCTCATGACAACAGTTGAGTTGACCCCTTAGCTGCCCCACAGGGGATCTGAGGGGGGCTTGTCCACATCCCTGAGGATCAGGATCTCCTCTGGTGACATGGGCACAGGCACCAGCATCAAGAGTATTTTGAAGGATGCTAGTGCCCCCTTCCTGTAGACATGAGGATGTCAGAAACCCAAACCTCATCTCTGAGTCCCCATAAGTGACCCCCCACGGGCCCACACAAGGCGAAAGGCATCATCATTTCTCTGAGCACTCTGCACAGCATGGGGAGGAGGAGGCGCCTGGTTAAGACTCTTACCAACTGGTCCCAGTGTAAGAGACATTCCCTGAGCCCACAGCCAGTCACGTGTTAGGCTGAGTCACCATACACAATTCATTCTAAGACATAACTCTAAGTCGGCTGACACTCATAACCAAGTGCCACGTTGGTGAGGGATACACTACCATAGCCAGTCCCATAAAGCTAATTAATTTTGGAAACTTCTGACCCAGGTTGGTTGATTATCCAATGAGACTCATAGCACTCGACAGTGCAGCCCAGTACAGACAACACAGAGCACCAGCCAGCAGCAACAGCAGCTCCAAGTGCACACGTGCCATCAGCCAGCAGAGCAGTGGTCAAGTCAAGAGAAGAAAGACCCCAGGTGGTGCTTGTCATTGTCTCAGCACCCTGCACGCAGCACCACTTGATGTGGCCTCTCTGCGAAGGCAGCAGGGCCTCCCAGCCAAAGCAGGTTCACATGTTGGGTCCAATGTTGCCACCCACACACCAAGAGGACTACAACACGTCTATTTCTACAAAACTGAGCTCTCTGGGGAGGGCAGCAAGGCCAATCAAGCAGGTGTGAAATGGCTTCAGAGAGGCAGAAAAGGAGACTGGCTCAGGGATTTTTTGTGTTTGAGGAGTGAGGCCAGGGTGAGGGTTCTTGTGTGTGGGCTGGGGCTTGTGGGGTTTGACTCTCCCACCAGAAATGAGTAGATAGGACACAGCCTTTCCCATCAGCTTGTCCAGATGTGGGGCATACATGGTCAAGGATCAAAACCTGGAGTTTGACTCTTTTTCACCTAAAAATTGTAATAATGAGAGGAAAAGGGGGATTCAGGGTCATCATGTTTGAAAGCAACCTGAGTTCATAGCAAATGAGAAGAATGAGTATAAGTAAGCAAACAGTAATAATAATAATAATGATGCTGTTATAAAAAGTTCTTTCTCTGCCACCTGGGTGGACGTTGTCCACTGTCTGGGTTCCTCTGATTGTTCCAAAGGTCCTGGGTCAGCTGTCTGCTTCCATAAAAGATGCCTTATAGAGGATCCCTGAGAATCCTGAGTTAAGGTCCTGTCCTGGAGGAGCCTCCGAAGGTGTGAGATTCTGGATTGCTTCTTCAGCTGTAGAACGTGAGCCCAGGGGCGGACTCTGGAGTTTCACTGCTGCTTTGTTCTTAACACACTTGATAAGGCCTCTTCAATGAGGTTCAGAAGCTGTTTTTCTTTGACGCTCCTTTCAAAAGTGACATCTCCTGGTTGTAGATCATGAAGAGGCTGTTTAGCATGATGTGGGGGGAAGGCAGCCTGAATGTGTTGGTGGGAGGGGAGGGTGTACCGCATGGTCCATGTGATGACGGATTTTATGTGACAGCTTGATGGCCTCAAGGAGTCCCAGTTATCTGGTCAGACATTACTCTGGGTGTGTTTGCATGAGATTAACGTTAAAATTGGTGGACTGAACAAAACAGATTTCCATCCAGAAGGTGAGTGGGTGTCATTAAGTGATTTTGTGGCCTGGGTAGAACAAATGCTGACCCTTCCTGGAGTGAGAGAGGATTCTTCCTGCCTGACTGCCTTTGAGTGGGGCCTCTCCATCAGCTCCTTCCTGCTTTCTGACTCAAATGTAAATATGCTTTGCAGTGAGGGAGAGAAATCTTCTTTATTTCCAAAGCATCACAAAGTCTTGTACCACGCGAAGCACACCTGCCATCTGTGTATGTGTTTACACTCTGGGCTTTGAGTGGTGTACATTCTTTGGCAAATGCAATAAAGTCTGCCATCTGGGTTGCATTTACCACAGGTAAGGGACAATACTCAAATGAACACTTAAATTAGTGATAGTTTATCCCACTTAATAACCTCCCGTTTCAGTTTTGAGGTGTGATCCATGCACAGATGATGTTGGGCTAAGGTTCTCACTGGGAGTCTATAACAAATCTAAGGGATGCACAGAACATGCCTGAACTGGGATGAGACAATTGTGAGCACAAGCTTGGTGTTCAGCCTCCTGTATGTCCCACTACTCATTATGCACCTATCTTGTAATCTCATTGATTTGGGGTTAAGTATTATATCTGTATTTTAATACTTCTTCAAAATTGCGTGTGACTAGTTGAGTGGAAACTACAAAATGGCATATTTTACTGTGTAAACAATGAAGACCTTCTTGTGTGGAAACAGAGCAGTACCAAGAGTCACATGCTGGGGTCATCCCGGTGACATAGTTATTGACTTCACTTATTCTGCTTCACTGGCTTCAGGTTCACAGGTTTGGATCCTGGGAACAGATCTACATACTGCTCATGAAGCCATGATGTGGTGTCATCCCACATATTGTTACAGATGTTAGCTTAGCGACGATCTCCCTCAAGCAAAAAAAAAGAGGAGAGTTGGTAATAAATGTCAGCTCAGTGCCAATCTTTCTCACCAAAGAAAACTAAAAAATAAACAAAAACAGAGTCACATGCAGATATGAGGATGGGCTGGGTGAAGCAGGTGGACATTTCTTCTGAAGGACCAGGAATGTCCCAAGATACCATCTCTCCTGCTGTCCTGACTAGAACCATGTCACATGTCCAAAGAGACACAGATCTCTGATGGAAAGAGTGAGATTTCATCCATTAGCCTGGCCCTTTTCTACCTTTTTACCCTGAGATGGTTCAGAATCTATAAGAAGTAATTATTTGAAGTTATCAATTTTTAGGAGTGACTTAAGAGAAAATTGATGCTTATTTGATCACTACAAGTTTTTGCCCTATTCTGTCATTCTGTGTTAGATAATTACATCCACATTTCCAGTAACACATTTCCAAATCTTTAACTTGTACTCAAAGACCTTCAGGCACCACTTCATTACATGATGACTGAGTTGCATTCAATATATGTTACTATGAAACTGGGCTTACAAGTGGAGCTGTCACATAAAAACATGGTGAGAGGGAATCTCCTGTACATCCAGCAACACCAACCTCAACTGAGCGGAATATGATGCAGGAACATTCCTGTGATTCCAGGGACAGGTCACAATTCCTTTCTTTTTCATTTTTTCTTCTTTTTCTCTTTTTACAGTGATTCCTACAAAGGCACTAAATTGTCCTCAAATACCTGGCATCAATATCCTGTAAGTTCACATTCTATTCTTAGTTTACACTCTCACCTCTTTTCAATGGGAAATACAGAAGCCATCAGGTAGAGCTTCCCCATTTCTCAACAGGAAATCCATCACAATCTTTCCTTCTTTCTCAACAAATGATTTGTTCATCTTGGATTATTAATCACAGTGACCTTCAAAATCTCCCCATTTTAAGCACTCTACTTTGGATAAATGCCCATTCAAGTCTTCTGACCAACAGGTAAATGAAAGTTGCTCAGTGTCACTAATCTTCAGGGAAATGCAAATCAAAACCACAGTGAGACATCAATTCACAGCTGTGAGGAGGGCTGTGATTAAACAAAATACTACAAGTGTTGGTGAGAATGTGGAAAAATGGGATCGTTGCACAATGCTGATGGGGATTTAAACTGGTACAGTCATTACGGAAAGCGGTATTGAATTTTCTCCGAAAATTAAAATAGAACAACCACTGATTCAGCAATCCCACTTCTGGGTCTACATCTCAAATAACTGAAATCAGGATCTCGAAGAGATATCTGCATTCCCACATCCACTGCAGGATTATGCACAAGAGCTAAGATTTGGGAACACCTTAATGTCCCCGGATGGGTGAAGGAATGAAGTAAACGTGGCATGTTCATGCAATGGAATGTTACTCACATTAATAAAAGAGGAAATACTGTAAAATGAGACAACATGGATGGTCTTGAGGACACGATGATAAGTGAAAGAAGCCAGTTAGAGAAGGACTGATATTGCGTGATTCCACTCATACGAGGAATCTGAAGTAGTCAAGCTCACAGAAGCACAGAGCAGAACGGTAGTTGACAGGGACTGGGGGAGGGTTACTGACATTAGCTAATCAACCTGTACAAAATTTCAGTTATGCGAGACTGCAAGTGATCTACAACACTATCAATAGACAGCAATACTGTCTTGTACACTTAAAAATCTGTTAAATGATATATCTTATGTTGTGTTCTTTTCACAAAAAACCCTCACAACTTCCATTTTTCCTGTGACAAGTCATTCATGTCTAATCCAAAAGGCATTATAATACGATCTTATAATAATACATTTTCTATTTAATAATAATAATTCCCAGACATCTTGTCTTAATTATCCCCATAAACGTCACAGTTTCTTTTTAGTGCTGGATATTTAATCTTTTTTTTATTTCTATGGATGAACAGATCCTGTGAACTCATTCCTATCAACACAAACATATGCACACCTATATTTAAACTTCTTTGTGAGCAAGAATTTATATAAGTCTCTCTAGGTCTGCCAGACACTAAAGCTGCACAGACCCTTCTGCATCTGTTCGAACCTCAATGCCCAGAGGTCCCCTGATGACTGAGGGCTCACCTGGTTTGAACATTGGATCTCTTCCCTTCCACTCTCTTGCAGCAGGTCAGCCTGCTTGTCCAGCTCCTGAGCAGAAGGCACATAGTGGTCCTGTTAATCTTGCTCAACCAGCTTCTAGTCACTCTCCTGCTCCCTACATTCAAGCATGAAGAGTAAGTATTATTCCACTAACTCCACTAATACTGTTAGATTGTCAGGTGATAACCTCCTGTATTCAAGGCTCTGTTCATGTACTAACGTAGGAGAGAGGGGTTTTCAGAAACAACTGGATCTAAGATGGTCCATATGCATGTGATGATGCAGGGTTGGGGGGGTAGAGCTGCCCCAGTTGAACAGGTGTGACTTGTCGGGCAAGACTAGAACTGGAGCCCCTTGCGCCGTCTGAGATGAAGTCCTTTATGGTTCTCAAGGGAAATAGTACCACTTATAATCTCTAACAGTACTGGGTCCCTGCTATAAGGTTCACATAGACAGTTATTAGTGTGATCCCCGATCTACAGCTTTTCAGGCTCGACACCAGGATGGTGAGCTCACATCATCAGGGTTGCAGTGTGAGGGGAACGGAAATGAGCTCTATTCTCCAACACCACATACTCATCAGATTTCATCCATAACCCCAGGATTCACTGACAAAGGACCTCAGAATGGCAGCTGTCAGGCGAGTGACTTAAGGGACCTACTTGCTGGAGCAGGGAACGTACCTCTGGCTGTGGTGAGCTCATCTACCCATTCACAGTGCAGCTCTTTTGCCAAGAATCATGAAGTTCTCTCCCTGATGTGGTGGAAGCTACTTCAATGAGTCCAAAAGTCACTGGTATTGATTAAAAAAAATTGATTCTTGTAGGATATATGAGTGTGTACGTGGACACCAGGTCACTGACCCAACATCGGTGAGCTGAAGACCTTCCACCAGCTGTCTCTATTTAAAAACCTGAGGAGAATTGATGCCTTTCAAAGTTCTCCTCCAAGGAGAGAGTCTGCAGGTCCAGGGTACTATCCACAAAACAGCTTTCTACGAAATACGCAGAATTAGGGCAAGACAGCAATTGCAACAATGCCAGGATGACATAAAATCTGAGCAAAAATGTTCACCCCATGCCACAAATAAACTGCAGGATAGCTTTGTGTGGACAGATTCCCCTCCTTAGTAACCTTACTCTCACATGGTTGTGAAGACATCTCACATCAGAAACGTTCACCCAAGTTAAGTGACTCACTTCAAGTCACTCCAATTTATGTCAAACGTTGTATTAGACCCAAAACATTACAAATTCTTCATGATCGTGGTCTCAAAACTTTGGAACAACCAAGAGTTTAAACATGTGCTAATGGGAAATGGAAAAGGATTGGAAAGGGTATCCAATAATTGGGAGGACCTTGTATATGTGGTGGGTTTTTGATAAAGGTATATGTCTCTGGGAGTTGATGTGTGTTGACCCTATGCCCAAAGCCATCTGTGACCCTTGGCCACATCTACCTCACTCAGCAGCTCCTTCTTCACTTTTCCTGACCTGGAATAAAAGAACTCTGGGCACAGTGAGGGGGACCCCAGTGTAAGACTGAATTATCTGAGGGCACAACCAGCATCCTCCTCCCAGAGTGAGCCTCAGAAACAGAAACCTCCCCTGTTCCCCTTCATTTTTACATAGAAAGGTACCTCCCACAGGCAAATCACCACTTACACAACTAGATAAAATCACTGCATACGGTCACTTAAATTCATGTTCTTCCTCACTGTGGAAAATATTTTCCAGAGTCATGGACCTCACCTGAAAGAACATGAAACCCCTGTGATTCTTTCTCTTTCTGGTGGAAGGTCCCAGATTATTAGTGTCTCAGGGATTCACACATGAACACATGGGGACGCTGCAAGTGAGCACATGGTTCATTCTGTCTCCTGGTGTCCTGCCCCAGGTGCAGCTGAAGATGTCAGGACTTGACTGTAAGCTCTAGAAGGCCCTCTCGCTCGCCCGTGCTTTCTCTGGTTACTCCGTCACCAGTGGTTATTGCTGGTGCTGGATCATCCAGACACCAGCGGAGAGAATAGAATGGATGGTATGCATCAATAATAGGGGTAGCCCAGCATAAAATTCATCACTCAGAAGTTGAGTCGCCATCTCCAAAGACTTGTCCAAGAACCTGTTCTCCCTGCAGATGAGCACTGTGACCACCGAGGACACGGCTGTGTATTACTGTGCAAAAGACAGTGTGAGGGGAGGTCAGTTTGAGGCCAGACACAAGCCTCCCTGCAGGGAGACAGAGGGACTGGCTGCAGGGGTTCTCAGAACACCAGGGGGCGCTCAGGACCAGCAGGAGGCGCTCTGATCAACCAGAGGTGCTCAGAATCCAATGATTAGGGAACTTACCCCAGGAGCAGGTGTGCTGAGGGGCTGAGAACAGGCTTCACAGTGCGATCATGGATTTCCTCTCCTCTTCTAGCTCTTCAGTGTCTCCAGGGACATTTTTGCCTCTGTCTATGTGGCTCTATGTTCCCATGCTCTCACTGCAGAAAATGAAGGAGTAAAAAACATTGTTTCTGGATAAGATGCTTCCACTCATTCTTGATCGATACCTCACCAGGTTTCTGTGGGACCCAATTTGGGGTTTTTATTAGAAAAACAGATCATCCTGAGGATTCCCACCATCCCTGTGATTGGAAAGCATTTCCCACAAAGATAAACATCCATGAAATCCCCATGCCCTGTGTGCTGAGCTCATCCTTTCTTCTCTCGGCAAACACACATCTCTTTCCACATGAGCCCCTGCCCTCAGACAGGCACACGTTTGTCCCTATTTAGCATCTACAGGAACGCCCCCCCTGGGAGCCCTGCTCTCCCTGGGGCAGTCGATCCTCTCACTCCTCATCCACTCTGCAGGACTTTGATTTTCAGGGTTTGACCTACTCTCTCTCCATCCCTCAGCCTCCAGGATGAAGAAGGAGCCTGCATGATGGACAGACATGGGTCTCAGATTCCACATGGAGCAGACAGGAAGATGATGCCAGAGATGGAAATCCATCACAGCCCTGCTGGGCAGAACTTTGGGTGGAGTCTCTGAAAGCAGCCCTTGGTTCACAACATGGATTTCTCTGCTTCCACACAGAGAATCCACACAGATGATGACACCCAGGTGGAAAGAATCCTGATCCCTGCCCACCCTCTGTAGTCCCTCAAATAGCCCACAGAAACCCACCCACTGTCACTCTCCTTCTACTGTCCAAATTCTCACTAAATTTGACCTAGACTGTGAGCTCCATGGGTCTGGAGCTCTCCTCGCTCTTCTCAGCCCCTTCCCACAGTGCGAGGTACAGAGTGGAACCTCAGCAAAGTTTCACAATTAATGCACCAGACCCACTTCATCCCCTAATGTCCATCTCATATGTCCATCCATTCATGGACACTCCAGGGAAGGTCACAGACAGGGGGTCTGAAGCTGACATCAGCCTCCCTGCTGAGCCCAAGTGCTGTGCACACATAGGCTTTCAGGTCATGGAAACTCCAGTGCAGAACAAGCCTGTGTCAGGTGGGTTCCAAGTTGGCTGCTGACCTCAACAGACCTCTAATGACTCACACACTTCATCTGGAAGTTAGCCAGATGGCTGCACCATCTACAGAGCAACACAACTGGCATGTTTAGGGACAGGAGGCATCAACAGCTGTCAGGGAATGGCCTGACTGGACTGGTCACCCCCACCTGTCAGTACACAGAGCCCAGACTCACAGGTAAAGACTTCGAGAGCCACAGTTATTTATGAAAGGGACCCAGAGCAGGCCAGAGACAGAATCACATTTGAAAATGCTTTTACAGAAAAAGTAATAAATAACAATAAAAAGTGAGCTAAGTGCTCTAATGAATTGGCATACAGAGCAGATAAGGTGAAATTAAAAAAAGCATTGCCTTTAGCACACACGTTTAAAATAATGATTTCCTGCCATTCCTTCGTATGCCCTCTCACTCTCTATCAGTATTGTTTGACTTCATTGTCCACCTCAAGGGCTAACCACAACATTTGTAAATGTCAAATAACCCAGAGATATGTCCCTTTCTGTCACTAAAAAGGACATTTTAAATGATGCAAAGTAGACTCTTTGTCCAAGTCCTCATGGCCCTCTCCTCTTTGAAGAGCAAATGCCTGGCCTTAAAGATGAGCTCTTCCTGCCCAAAGTCTTTGGAGAATGGACAGGACGCTGATAAGACATCAGGGTTTTGCAGCCTCCATGGCTCAGAGTGACCAGTAAGGGAAACTGTCACCTCTGCAGTCTTGTAGCTGAGCATACCCTGACTGGTTATATTAGCAACTACAGTGGAGAAGTTTCTTTAGAATTCCCACCCTTCGTTTAGTGTAATGTGTCCACTACTCTCCGGAGTTTAATTTAAGAGCTGGATGTCTCCTTGTCTTAATGTCTTTCAAAGTCCATTCTCTATTTTGCTTGTTCTGATGTTAGCTCAACAAACTGCTCTCACTGGAATAATTAACATTCTGGGTGCTAGTTCCAGTAGATCACTTTTATGTCTCACTCTGCACAACTCCTCTGTAGGCTTAGTCCTTGCTGGCCACTTTCATCTACTTGAGATAATCTCTCAGATCATTTCCTCTGGCATCTCCACTAAGCACCTCCATCAAGTCCTTTCATGTTTCTTCCAAATCTGCCTGATATTTATGTGATATAATTTCTCAGATATTAGTCTGATTATCTATGCTACCATGCTCTAGGGCTAAACATTCTGTAAAGTCTAAGCAATTAAATTAATCTTTGAATGAATCAATACTTCATGCTAAGAACTTTTGGGCTCCTAGCAAGAGGACCACAGCAAATCAGATTTAAATGACATGAAGTATTCCAATCAACATGGCCCTACAAGTGTTTGCACCCACTGTGTTCATAGCAGGGTTTTCCATACTACACATAATGGAGGTTGGCCACTTCTTTGTGAGACGTTAGATAAAACATCAAATCAGGACTCATTAAAGTAAATATTTATAAGTTAGACTTTGTCTTTTCATTCTCTTAGTGCTATCTTTCGTGAGACAAATGTTTTTAGTTTTAACAAACATAGACTTTGAGAATATGTTTTCAAATTACATATCTCATGAAATTTTGTTTCCACGAGATATTAAGAACTTTATATATTTTGTGTAGCAGTGCAGAACCCTCTGACCACAGGGCCCAGCCCAGAGGAAGGGCAGGTGGAAGCTGAGGGGTGAGGGGCTTCTTGTCACGGTTAAAGTTCCGTTTGCTGTGAGCAAATTTCTCTCCATTTACCTCCCCTAAACCCCTGCTTCACTGATAATACTAGGCTGAGAAAACAGCTCAGTTAATCCTCTTCCATAACCATTTCAACATTTGAAAGATGCTGGGTTAGACAGGTGAATTGTCACTTTTTTTTTTGTTTTCAACCTTTACTCCATGTAAAAGTGTGATTGTTCCTGACGTAATTAGTTTACTGCTCTGCAATATGCCACCAACTCACATACTGGAGGAGTTTGCACAGAGAGCTGTAGACACAATTACAAAACTTCAAATTCAAGAATCAAGGGTCCCCAGCCTTGGATCTGGCCCAGCAACATAGTGGTTAAGTTCACGTGCTCTGGTTCAGCAGCCCAGGGTTCATGAGTTCAGATCCTGCTGTAGCGTCCCACATGCAAAATGGAGGAAGATTGGCATGGACGTTATCTCAGGGACAACGATCCTTGGGTGAAAAGAGGGAGATTGACATCAGATCTTAGCTCAGGGCCAATATTCCTCACAAAACAGTAGAAGATAGAATCAAGGGTTTCCAGCCTTCTTGGGCTTGGGATGCAGTTACTCAGATTTAAGTAAGGTCATAAGTACTTAAATTTGAAAAATAAGATACTGAGAAGGACTGTTCTGCTTTTTATGAATATTTTATATCAAAATATCATTTGTATGCATAATTATGATTTTAAAAAATTGGTAATTATTGATATATTAAACTGTTATGTTTCAGTAACTATCTGGAGAAATGTGAATCCCTTTAAATATCTATTTAAAAGACACTTGAGATATGTGAATTCTTCTGGGCCTGCAATGTGTTCTATTTTCATTTGATCACATAGGTAAACCTATATTTATCCAAGACACAGTGTGTGTTGACTACAGTAGGCTACGTTCTACAAAAGTACATTGAAACAGGTTGACAAATAAAAATGGCAAGCAATAGGATATATTGGAGTATACGAGGAAGCCATTTGGTATAAACCTAATTTGGCCTGACTTTGTTTTTTCCAAAAGGGCCTGACTGTGGCTGTTGAGCATGCATTGTGTATCTGCTTAGACACTTCCTATGGCCAGAACAAAGGCCCTTGAGATAAAGGTGTGACTTCCCCCCCAACATTGGCATTTCCTTAGGGATAAGCATCTTTCCTTAGGCTAGGAACTGATTGCTGCACTCACCTTTGACCACCCAGCTCACCTGTGACCACTCAGCTGGAGAAAATAGAGTGCCACCCTGCTGTGTTCACTGAGACAGAAGACCTACCTGCTGTTTCCATCAATAGCTGTGCCAACAGAGCAGTCTCCCGACTATTGTAAAAGTGACATTTCAATCCTATGTGAAACCTCCTCTCTGGGGGTATATAACCACTCTGTGCACCCCACTTCTTTGGTGCCTTTTCTTCCTTCAGGAAGAAAGGCCCTGGGTTATAATCCTCAGATTTAAGCTCAGAATAAACTGACTCAAATTTTCATTTATAGAGTGGTTATGGATTATTTGCGTCGACAAGGTGAAATGGTCTACATGATATTGTGGATTAATCCCTATTCATCTCGGATTAGGGATCCTGGACCATCCCCTTGAGTAGTGGACATAGTAGTGGAAATATACTTCACATCTTAGATCCACTAATTCATAGATGGCTTCACATAGCACACAGCGATTCATCCCCCCAAAATCACCTCCTGAAGCCTGATCCAACAGCAGATATTAGCTGTCCCCAGAGTCCAGAGAGGGATTTTTGTGTTTGTCTCCCAGTGTACTCAGGATGAATAAAGAACTCTCTGAATTAAGACGATGCTTCCCAGGCATCCCCATGATGTGTTACAAAGGGAAAAGGATGCAATAATTTCCTCCATATAAATTGGGGACTAGAATGTGGCAAGGTGCTGCTGGTGGGAATTGAAAGAGGCATCCCACACTTTGGGAAAGTTTCTCCTTTCTAGTGAGATCTAACATACAAATTCCAGGTGACCCAACCATTCAAATGCTTGCTATGTCACTGGGGAGGGAAGAACTGATGTCACTGCATGTAGTTACCAATACTGTCCTCTGCAGTTAAATTTTCCTTATGGGGACAGCTCTTATGTTAGATGTTCTTATCACTAAAAGAGGGACAGAAGACACTTTTGGAGGTGACAACTACATTGAGATTATTTGTTGTGGTGATGATTTCATGGGTGGATACTTATCTCCAAACTCTTCAAGGTGTACGAATCAAAAATGTACAATTTTTGGTACATAAATCATATCTCAATTTAACGAAAAAACCTTACAAATTATATTTACACAGAAACTTGTATGCAGATGCTTACGGAAGTCTTATTTATAATCAATACAAGTTAGAAGCAACCAAGATGTCCTCCAACATAGGAATAAATAAACAGCGGGATGCTCTTTGGTAAGAAAAGGAGAAAAAAGCCATCCATGCAAGAGCATGAATGAATCTCACTTACATTACCCTACATGAAATAATCTACCTCCAAAGTCTACACACTGCATATTTACATCCATATAGTATGGAATCAGCAAAACTAATGGGACGTAAGGTTGATCAGTGGTCGCTGAGGGCTGTGGGATGGAAAAGGGATTGAGTAGAAGTGGGAATAATGCATTTCTTTGGGGTGGGGGAAAGATCCTTTAAATTGACAGTGCTGTTGGTAAGAAGATTGTTTTGTTTAACATATTTACAGTATACTTCCATAAAAGTCTAATTATCTTGCATACATGTGAATATTAATGAAATTATATTCAAAAATATTTGTCTCTAAATTATGTGTCCTGGTCAGTCTTAGCTTTGCGATTTTTCAAAGCCTATGGACAGTGGATTTTTTTCTAAAAATAGATTGTTAATTTAATGCATCAATGAGAATAATTTCTAATGTAGTGCTCTTGGGTTGTGTGGCTGAAATGAATTAGATGTTACAATCTTTAGAAAATGAAACTTAGTTAATTGATGGTTTGTGTTTGGGAAGTTTTATCTGTGTATGTTCTTTAGTCATTACAAATTATACTGAGTATGGTTGATCAATGAATGGGAAACTCTTTGGTAAATCCTAAAATAATGACACGGATTTACCTGAAGGAGGACCACGGCTAATGGACACAAGGATGTTCCTGATGGGCACCTGGTGTGAAATTTATAGGGTTATAAATCTTAGAGTAGCGGAACACTGATAAGGACACATGAGGACAGAGCTCTTGTTCCTGAAAATCACAAAGCCCAGGACCCCCCCAAAATGTAGGACTCAGAGACCACCTCGAAGAGGAAACAGCAAGAACCCTGGATGGGGGGAGGTGACTGGTCTGCAGGGTGCATTCAGGACACTCTGACCACAGGGCCAAGGTTGAGGGGCAGGTGCAGAGGGAGGGAGGAGAGAGAGGGTCTTCCTGTCAGGGTCTGCAGTCTCCTTTCCTATGAACAAAACAATATCTTGGTCCCATCTCTACCCTCCTGCCTCTGAGGCCCAATTTATAATTTAACCCCAAATAATGAGAAAATGGGACAATTACACCTGTGCCATCAATGATTCAATATGAACGATGCTCACTTTTACAAAGCATATTCCTTGTTTTTATTCTTATGTCTTTTCCATTTAAAATCATGGTTCTTTCTCATGAAACTAGTTGGGGTTCTTGGACACATGTTGTGGGCTGTCTAGGAGAAATGTGTGCATAGAGCCTTAGACAAAGTTACTCAGCTTCCAAATTCTAGAATGAGGTATCTCCCAGCTGCTTATGCAGAAAATATAGCTACTCAGATAAAATTAATGTCACAGTACTCAACATGAGGGGGATACGGTTGTGAGGATTCTCCTTATTTTTTACAATTGTTTATAAGTTTTCCAAAGTTGGCATCAACACATCTATTTATGAATGAAGATATTACTTTGAATAAGGTAGTGATTGTGGATATCTTTCTGCATTTCTATGATTTTGATGATGTGATTAACCATAATGCCAAATCCTGGGATGTCTTTGCAAGGTTCCCTAAATACAATTGCATGTTTATTTGGAGTCTACTCACCTAGCTCAGCATTTATTTTATCAGACTGTGTCTTCTAAGACTATGAAAGTTGTCTGTGAAATGTCTTATTAGACACCTAAGGTTAGATTTCAGTATCATCCAGGGTAGCCCTGTTCATCTTTGACAAGGCAGTTGTGTGAATATCATAATCTCCTTGGCTAGTTACTGAAGGCCTGTGTACTGTGTCAAAATAATTGTTATGTCAATTTTCTATAGAACAATTCCCTCATTCTATAGAACATTCCTCTCCCTGTGCGAATAGCCTTTGTCTTGGGACAATTCTAAGTTGCAGATTTAGAGAAGTAGATTCTTGCACAAGCAATTTATTAAAACTTGTTCCCAGTAGAAACAGTCAAGGATGTGAGGTCAACAGGTCAGGCAAACTGGAGGAGATGAGCATAGGTATCATGTCTACAAATCCCACAGGGAGGAGCCTCAGCCTGCCCAGCTGAGGGGCCCTGGGGGGTGAACACAGCTCAGAGTTTCCAACCCTGAGACAAGGGAGATGGGCTTGCACATTCCTGCTCATGCAGCTAATGGTAGACAAATGTTGACCATGGGTGGTGCACATCCCATTGAGTGTGTAAAGAAGACATGCTAAATTTCAGGAGAGTGGTGGATCAAGAATACCTGTGGGGCTGAAGTTTGAATCTGAAGTTTTCAACATATGATATCTCCCATCACAAGTGCACAAGATGGATGGGGCACAAGGCCCACCTGGAACTCATGTAACACAACAATAAAAAAAGGTAACAACTTCTCAGCCTGATGAGAACCACATCATTGGAGAGATTACAGGGAAGGAAAGCAGGAGCTGTGCAGGGTTCAGTCTGGAGGAGTCAAGACCTGGACCTCAGTGTATGGTTAAGAGTTAGGCTGGGCCTGAGGTGGGGATGTAAGGGCAGAGGCCTGAAGGAAGGTAGCTCTGGGCGCAGAAAAGTGGGGAATGCTTAAATCTGATTAATCGGTGTCTCAAAGCTCAAGTGCCCTCCCATCCCAGACAAAAAATACCTAAAATCAGGAAAAGAGGTGCACACAGAGTCCCTGGAAGGACTGTGCAGCTTGACATCATTCCCTCCCCACTTATAGGGACTGGGTTCCCCACATGCAAATTTCTCTTCAAGCTCGAGGGTAAAATCCACTCTCGGGCTCTGGGAGCTCACAGCTCTCTCCTCAGACAGGGCTGAGGTCTCCGGGGAAGGCAGAGCTGTGGTCTAGAAGAAGATGAGACTCTTGGGTCTTCTCCTTTGCGTGATGATGGCTCCCCAAGGTGAGTGTCTCAGATGTCAGACCTGGGTCTATGGGGATGGTTGTGACTGCACCTGACTGAGAGGGACTGATTCTCTTTGTCCTCAGGAGTCCTGTCCCAGGTGAAGCTGCAGAGTTGGGGCCCAGAACTTGTGAAGCCCTCGCAGACAATCTCCCTCACTTGTGCTGTCTATGGATCCTCCTTCACAAGCAGTGATTATGGTTGGAGCTGGACTCGCCAGCCCCTAAGGAAGGGGCTGGAGTGGATGGGACTTGTAAGCTATAGTGGTAGCACTTACTACAGCCCATCCCTCAAGAGCCGCATCTCCATCTCCAGAGACACGTCCAAGAACCAGTTCTCCCTGCAGCTGAGCTCCGTGACCACCGAGGACACGGCCGTGTATTACTGTGCAAGAGTGAAAGTTAGTTATTATGATGCACACAGTGAGGGGAAGTAGGTGTGAGCCCAGACGCAAACCTCCCTGCAGGGAGACAAGAGGGGCTGGGCTGGAAGGGGTGCTCAGGACCAGCAGGGGGCGCTCAGAACTCACAGAGCACAGAGACTACACCCAGGAGCAGGTGCAGAAGGGGATGGGGAAAGGCTTCCCGTGGGATCAGGGATTTTCCCTGCAAGCTCTCAGTTGCCCTCAGGGAGAAGTCATGTGTTTCTCTTCTGCCTGAAATATCTCATATCCTCAGTGAAGCCAACAAATGATGAAATAACATTGTTTGCTGATGAGATAGACCCAGTGACTAGGACCTTTCCTGCAAGTTCGTATAGGTGCTGAATTTCTGTCTTGAGAAAGATAACACACTGAGGATTCTCATTGTCCCTGATAAACAGCAGCACAGTCCAGGTGGTCTGCATGCTGAGCTCATGTTCTCTGCCCTCAGATGGGCACACACTGACTCCACATGTTATGGCCATTACAGTAGGACATATGCCCCATAGAGTTATTTTTTCTCCCTGATAGAATTTAAACTCTCATTACCACTTGGGTGGACACTGATGATCAGGGATTGCTCCCTTCTGTGGCTGTCCCTCAGTGTTGTGGATGGAGAACCAGGCCCCCTATGTGGATGCAGCTCTCATTTTCCCCCATGAAACATGGAGGAAGACAAGCAAAAAATTAAAACCCATCCCAGCCGTGATGGGACGTGTTCTGGGTGAGTCGTTGAAAGTGTCCTTGGGGCCATGTCTCAGCTTCCACAGGGGAGTCCACATGGATGATGAGAACCAGCTGTACAGAGTCCTGATCTCTGTCCACTCTCTGCTCCCTCGAGTATCACAAAGAATCACACCCACCACCATCCTCTGTTTTCTATGTCTGAATTCTAACTAAATCTCTCCTACATCGTGATTCCTTTAGGCTGGAACCCTAATCACTTCCCAGATCCACCTCCAAGAGCAGACACAGAGTAAGGCTCAATAATGCATCTCAACAATAATGGAATAGACTTAAAGTGGTACAGAAAGGTGAATCTGCAGCTTCAAATATGTTTCAGAAGAAAAATTAAAATCAAAAACAAATATGATGAGGGGCAGGCCCAGTGGCGCAGCGGTTAGGTTAGCATGTTCTGACTTGGCGGCCCAGGGTTCGCCGGTTTGGATCCTGGGGGCAGACATGGCACCACTTGGTGAACCATGCTGTGGCAGGTGTCTGACATATAAAGTAGAGGATGGTGGGCACGGATGTTAGCTCAGGGCCAGTCCTCCTCAGCAAAAAGAAGAGGTTTGGCGGCAGATGCTGGTTCATGGCTAATCTTCCTCGAAAAAAATAAATAAATAAATAACAGTGATGAGGGACCCGCCCAGTGGCACAG
>NW_025793376.1:7341-21144 GCF_021613505.1 Equus quagga | reverse complement strand
CTTTTCCCACTGTCAGCTGGCCACCAGAGTTTTGCATTCCTCACTGACCTATTGCTTCCCAGGAGCTGGAGACAGGTGGATGTCCATGACTTTCATCGTCAACAAGTCCTCAGTAATGTCAGGAACCCTGCTCCTCCTAGTTCTTTACCAGGGCTGAATGAAAGGTCTGATTTTTGGGTGGATGATTCTTGTAGCACTAGTTTAAAGTGAACTGACAGCAGATCTCTGGTCCAGGCTCATAGGGGAGGATTATACTGTAAAGGGCAGAACAAGGTCACTGAAGGTAAGGTGTATGATTTGCGTTCTTCACAATCATGGCCCACATGTGTGTGTTTCATGTGACAAGGCCCAGATGCAAGTTTGCTGCGTGGAATGACAGACATCCCACATCTGGGGTTTTTGCCCCAAAGTCTTCCATCACAGCACTCATTGGGCACTTTTTCCCCACGAAAAGGAGCAGCTGAAATTTGCTGAATGAGGTGAGGTACCACAGACACTCCCATCAGGCCTCTTTGTGACTGCTCACCCAGATGTGGCCCTTGGGGGTTACCCATCACATTGGCATCTGGGAAGGTCCTCGGGGTCCATGTTGTCCCTGCTGGCACCTCACCCAGCTCTCAGCATCTCTGGCCACAAGCCTTCCAGCTCTGCTTCTCAGGCTACCTGCATTTGGCCCTGAAAGGGACCACTGAGACTTGGTTCTCACTTGGAGGGAGACACATCCAAGGTTTAAAATCGGAGGTCTATTTGCACAAGTAATCACTGAGGGCAGATGTTCTTGAACAGAGTCAGGCTTAACAGTGATGAATAATGAACAATAATCAGTGCTTCAGGACAAATGTAGCTTTCCCAACACAACACACAAAAATGTTTCCATTCTTTAATATAATTGACTGAAAACATAAATGTTCCTTTCCTTGAATACAAGGTGTTTTCCTTGTGAAACTTTTAGCAGCTTTAATGACATACGTTAATTAGAATTTTTAACCCTTTCAGACCCTAGGTTTTAGTGAAAACTAAGAAGTAAACAGTTATGAATCATCTTTTACATTAGCATTCTATAACTTGGCAAATTTACAAATGCTTTTTATTATTTTTGGAAGCATGCTACTTCATAGTACAATCTTTGAATAAAATGCAAGACATGTTTACTAACAGAGTCAAGGATTTTTTAGTTTCTCTGTAGTAAGAGGCCCAAAGTAGATACACCTATCTACTCTAATTAACATCACATATTTTATCTGCCACGGAAATGACCTAGATATGCAATAAATTTTTGCATTTAACTCAATTAGCAAAACTCTAAGGTTTCAAGTTAACAAAAGGTTTTGAAATTATTTTAAGCCCGTACACCATAACACAGAGTGATTGTTAAAAGTTTCACCTAACTCTCTTATCATTTTCACGTCTATTTAATTTACGTTTCCATATTGATAATTCTAGAAATATGTTTATGTGAATCAATCCAACAAAGTAAAATAAGCTTCCTCTTGCCAAAGATTGTTTTATATCATGTTAACTGGAAAGACATTTGAGTTTGTTTCTGATACATTTATGGAAATGCTTACTTTCAGAACCCTAAATAGAGCTCTTTGCCATCTGGAGGTAAGATATCACACGTATGTGACATATACATAGACACACCACGGCTGTTGTTTTAAAATTACCGAGATGAATCATGTGCAGTAGTGTAAAGCTCGCTATTTATGAAAGAATAATAGAATCCAAATTTTGTTTTAAGCCCTTTCAAGCAATATTTGTGAAGAAGACCCACAAGATGCTAGATTTCAGGCAAGGGTGCATTATGGCCATTTTTCTTGAATATTTTTCTTCTCTTTTCCTCAATCTTAGAAATTGGTGGTGGGCTGGCTATCAGTTCCTGGAAAGGTGAGGCAATAAGCCTTTTTGAGATAAAGGAAATGGGTGGACTCTGAACTGCCTCTAGAGCTGCTTTATGCTTTTGCAAAGCTTTGTAACTTGAAGAGAGTTGTTCTTAATTTCTCAGAAATTTGGGATCAAACTTCAATGACATTAGAGGTCAATCGACCTGTCCAACTACATCATCCTAATTGACTCCTTTCCCTCTGTGTGCTTAGTTTTGTTTTAACTTAGAGAAGAGGCCAAAAAATTCTTATCAGGCTCTGAATATCAGCTTCTAGTTTGGCTGCATTTCTCGTCATATGTTGCTAACGCCTTTCACATGTCTTCTCTGGTTCCGGAGGGACAAAGAGTAACTACCTGGTGGTATTGAAGAATTCCATTACCTTTAACATAGCTGAGTCCCAGAATGTCTGTCGGAGTGTCATTAACTCTGGGAGAATATTATGGGGGTGTCTGTAAAGACATGGCACAAGATATTAAATGCATGGCCCATGCAGTTAGATCAAGGAATGTGTGAACCAACTTTTCCTAAAGCAGATTTCTTACATCTCTGTCAAAGTCTCATTGAGACACTATAACGAAATGAGAGATTGGCAGCTGATCCTTTTCACAGTGAGCTCCTGAAAGATGAAGACTTTAAGAATCATGGACTTCCACCTGGAGATTTTGCTTCTTGAGAAATACACCAGATAAAAGACTCTTTTCAGCCCTGTTGGAAAGGAGCATAACAGGCCTCTCCACCTGAGTGGGCTTTAGTGCCTATTTCTGATAATGAGCTTCAACTGACCAAGGCAAGAATCTCCAAACCAGATGAGAAGAAGACGGCATCTGTTACAGGCAGCTGTCCCAAGACTCCGGACCCGGCCTGTATTCCCAACCTTATATCTCCTCATGTAATCCTTTGTAATGTGTAAACTGTATACTCGTTTTCTAATTGTTCCATTTAAGGTTTTCAGAATACTACCATCTTTCAAGAAAGTCATTGGCTTGGAACAGACTGTTTTTGAAGCACAGGTGTTTATAGAGTGGCTTCTAATGGGACTCAGTGTTTATGTTGAACAAATCTCTGGCCTTGGCTACTGCCTGGATGGTTAAAACATTTCACTTTGAACTTCCCTTGGAAACAGGGAAGGGTTCTCTCTGAGCTAACATCTGTTGCCCATGTTCCGCTCTTTAAGGTCAGATGGTCTTGTAGAGTGGTCCACTGGTATGGCCACCTAGCAGCTATATTTTCTCCTTCCTTCGGGCTTCATCTTCCATGAAAATGTCATGTCACATCTAGAAGCCCTGACTAAATTTACTCAACAAGCTGTTACTGATAGCCAAGCAGGGTAGACCTTATTAAATACTGAAATGTTTTCAATGGGAAAGGCTGGCCATCAAAATAGAATTTCCTTAGAAATTCCATCAACATCCCAACATGATATATATATATATATATACAATGATTCCAACTGGATGCTGTGCTTTTATACCTGACGAGTCTTTCAACGTGTCATCTCTGCTAAAGCACATGGAAAAGCAAGTGAATGCCTTAAGTGATCTTACACCCAGTCTTGGTTTGTTTGGTTGGCACTCTTCAGGTATTGATTCCCTTTTTTGATCCAGATGGCCATTCTTATTTCTACTGCTCTTTGGAGTTCTTGTATTAGTCATAATATTCAAACTGAATACTATTTTCTTTACTCAGTGAGGTAAGAGTGGCGTACAGGCTTGAGTAATTCTTTCGCAGTGACTTGAGATGGTCTATCGATCTTACAACCCTTTTCTCTTAAAGACTGTGCCAGAGAACTCAGGTTAATGTTAATCTTTGCAAATAATGAATTTTCATCATTGTTATTTGACCCATTCTATAACTGGAAACAATGTGAGCATGAGGAGTCATGTAAAAACAGCTGTACAATGTTTGTGCAATGATAAAAGCTTAACAGAACAATTATACAGCCTATGAAATGCTTCCTCTGTTAATATAGACCTGTATGCTTATCAGACTATTTCCCACCAGTGTGGATAACTGGGTAAATCAATGAGATAAAGGCCTGGCACTGAGAAACATGATGGGCCCAGGGCAGGCAGCAACCACCTTGGGGCTGAGGGAGGATGCTTTGAAAATCAGTGCATCCTAGAAGGCATCACTCTAAGTGACTTATCTCAAGTAATCAAAGATTTACTGATCAAAAGGGGAATAATGATGAATAAATCAAAATCAATAGGATATATCAGAGTATATGAGCAAGCCATTTGGTTTAAAACTAACTCTGCCTGACCTTGTTTTCAAAGGGTCCTGAGGTGGCTTATTGAGAAGACATTGTACATCTGCTTTAAACATTTATTATATACCAAAGAGAAGAATGGTGCCTTTAAAAATGGGGATGGACCTTCCCTATGTATCAGTATTTCACGAAGAACAAGGATCTCTTCCTGGGATCTAAGGATTAATTACCAACCTGCTGTGTTCATCTTGTGACCATTGGCCTATTGATCACTGACCTGCTGTACCTTGTAAGGATCTCGTGAGAGTAGTAATAGAGAGACTCCTGTCATAGATGCTGTATGCTCTTTGTTCGGAGATGGTAGATAATCACTTTGTACACCCTACTTCATTGGTGCCCTTTCTTCCTTAGAAGGCCCCAGGCCATAGTTCTCAAACTTGGTTCATAATAAATTCACCCCAATTTGACTTATACATTGAGTATTCATTATTTGCATCAACAACATTAATTTAGTATGCATCATTTGGAATTAAAAAGAATACTACATTTACATTTTAAGTCATATTTCTCATAACGTACTTTATCTCAGGAGGTTTGTGTTTATTGGTTTTTCAGTTGTTTGTAGATTCTTCTGCTTTGTTATGAAGTCACTTAAAGTGATCCCTACTTAGATGCCAATCAGGACTGTGCAAAACACAATTGCTGTGGCTCCTCCTACAGGTGGTTCTGTGAACTACAACTTTCCCAAAGGCTCCTTTGCAGGCCCTGATTAGAAAAAAGTCTTCAAAATTCACCCTGGCTGGCGAGTGTGTCTGCCTCTGAGGGGCAGGGCCTGGGTGAGGATGAGGTGAACTGTGTGGGGTGTGAGTGGAGAGGAGAGGGCCTCTGCAGTGGGGTGACTGGGTACCCTCCAGGGGGTGAGGAAGTGTGCACAGACCAGGGCTGTGTTAACAGTGTGTGTGGATCCATAGGGGGTGGTGTTTATCAGTGGCAGAAGACCTGTGCTTCACAAACAGCCACAAAAGAGATCAGCAGAACCTTCCAAATCTGAAACAATTGGTGACTCATGTGCCTCGGTCCAGCTGCACATAGCTGCAATCTTAAGAGTGTGGACAACACCCTTGCAAGCATGAGGCCCACAGCTACTGTAAGTCCCTGAGCCTAGCAATCACTACTCTGGGTGCCTAATCATTTAACGGGGAAACTACTACAGGAGTGTGATATTAGAGCTTGTAGCCAATGGTGCTGGGGCTCCCCTAACCCTATTTACAAGCAGCTGGCAATGGGTGTAAAGCCTAGACTCCCCGGGCAGCTACAGATATAGCAAACCTTCCTGAGCAGAAGGACACAAGTAGCCCACACAGGGGTCACTCCTGGATCATCTGCACTGGTGATAAGAGGGAAGCACACTGTTGGCCTCAAAAGGCGTCTCTTTCAGAAGGCCACTTTTCCAAGACCAGGAGACTTAGCTGAAACACCTAATACATAGATATAAGCAGAGAGAAAGAGGCATACGTAGGAGGCAAAGGAATATGCTTCAAGCAAGGGAACAGGAGAAAACTGCAGAAAAAGAACTAAATGAAACAGAAATAAGCAATCTACCTGATGAAGAGTTCAACCAAAAGGTCATAGGGATGCTCACAGATACTGGGAGAAGATTGGATGAACACAGTGAGAACATCAACAAAGAATCTGATTATATAAGAAAGAACGAATCAGAAATGAAGGATACAGTACAGGAAATGAAAAACTCACCAGGGGGACTGAATAGCAGAGTAGATGATATGGAAGAATGGATCAGAGAGCTGGATAAAAACTAGAGGAAATCACCCAAGCTGAAGATAAAAGAATAAAGAGTTAAAACGAATGAGAACCATCTAAGGGAATTCTGGGATAATACCAGCTATCTTTTCTGACCACAAAGGTATGAAACTAGAAATCAGCTACAGGAAGAAAATCAGAAAAGTCACAAACATGTGGAGAGCAAAGAAAATGCTACTGAACAACGATTGAGTCAACGAAGAAATCAAAGGAGTAATGAAAAAATACCTGAAGACGAATGAAAATGAAAATATGACATGCCAAAATCTATGGGATACAGCAAAAGTGGTTCTAAGACGGAAGTTTATAGCAATTCAGGCCTACCTCAACAAACAAACAGAAAAATGAAATAATCTAATAGTGCATCTAAAAGAACTGGAAAAAGAAGAACAAACAAAGCCCAAAACCAGAAGAAGGAAGGAAATAATAAAAATCAGAGCAGAAATAAATGAAATAGAGACTAAAAACAAAAAGAAGAAAAGAAAAGAAAAGAAAAGAATCAATGAAACCAAGAGCTGGCTCTTTGGAAAGATAAACAAAATTGACAAACCTTTATCCTGACTCACCAGGAAAAAAAGACAGAAGGCTCAAATAAATAAAATCAGAAATGAAAGAGGAGACATCAAAAGGGACACTTCAGAAATACAAAAGACTGTAAGAGGATACTTTGAAAAGCTATATGGCAACAAATTGGATATTCTAGAGGAACTGGATAAATTCTTAGAATCATACAATTTTCCAAAACTGAATCAAGAAGTAGAGAATTTGAATAGACCAATCACCAGCAGTAAAATTGAAACAGTAATGAAAAATCTCCCAAAAATAAGAGTCCAGGAGCAGACAACTTCCTTGGTGAATTCTGCCAAACATTCAAAGAAAACTTAATACCTATCCTTCTCAAACTCTTTCAAAAACTTGAAGAGGAGGGGAAGCCTCCTAACTCATTCTATGAAGCCAACATGGTAATGACACCAAAACCAGACAGGGACAACACAGAAAAGGAAAATTACAGGCCGATATCACTGATGAATATTGATGCAAAGATTCTCAACAAAATACTAGCAAATTGAATACAACAACAGATTAAAAAAGATCATATACCATGATCAAGTGGGGTTTGTTCCAGGGATGTGCAGGGATGGTTCAACATCTGCAAATCAATCAACGTGATACACCACATTAGCAAAATGAAGAATAAAAATCACATGATCATCTCAGTACATGCAGAGAAAGTATTTGACAAGATACAGCATCCATTTATGATAAAAAGTCTAAATAAAATAGGTAGAGAAGAAAAATACCTTAACATAATAAAGGCCATATATGACAAACCCACAGCTAATATCATTCTCAATAGAGAAAAACTGAAAGCTATCCCTCCAAGAACAGGAGGCAGACAAGGATGCCCACTTTCACCTCTCTTATGCAACATAGTATTGGAAATTCTAGTCAGAATGATCAGGCAAGAAAAAGAAATAAAAGGGATCCAAATTGGAAAAGAAGAAGTGAAATTGTCACTATTTGCAGATAACATGATTTTATATATAGAAACCGCTAAAGAACCCACTAAAACCATTATAGAAATAATAAATGAATACAGTCAAGTTGCAGGATAGAAAGTCAACATACAAAAATCAGTTATATTTCTATACACTAACCACGAAGTAGCAGACAGAGAAATTAAGAATATAATCCCATTTACAATTGCAACAAAATGAATAACATACTTAGGGATAAACTTAACCAAAGAGGTGAAAGATCGGTACAGCAAAAACTATAAAACATAGTTGAATGAAATTGAAGAAGACAGAAAGAAACGGAAAGACAGTCTATACTCTTAGATTGGAAAAATCAACATGGGCAAAATGTCCATACTTCCTAAAGCAATTTATACATTCAATGCAATTCCTATCAAAGTTTCAAAACGTATTTCACAGAACTAGAACAAAGAATCCTAAAAATTTATATAGAACAATAAACGACCCTCATAGCCAAAGGAATCCTGAGGAGAAAGAACAATGCTGGACGTATCACCCGCCCTGATTTCAAAATATACTACAAATCTATAATAACAAAAACAGCATGGTACTGGCACAAAAACAGACACACACATCAATGGAACAGAATTGAAAGGCTAGAAATAAACCCAAACAGCTATGGACAGCTAATTTTCAATAAGGGAACCATGAGCATACCATGGAGAAAAGAGAGTCTCTTCAATAAATGGTGTTGGGAACTGGACAGCCACATGCAAAAGAATGAAAGTAGACCATTATCTTACACCATGGCCAAAAATCAACTCAATGTGGATTCAAGCCTTGAATGTAAGACCTGAAACCATGAAAGTTCTAGAAGAAAACATAGGCAGTGCACTCTCTGACATCGATATGAGCAGCATTTTTTGAATACCATGTATAACATGGCAAAGCAAGCAGTAGGAAAAGAAACAAATGGGAGTACATCAGACTAAAAAGCTTCTGCACAGCAAGGGAAACCATCAACAAAACGAAAGACAACCTAACAATTGGGAGAAGATATTTGCAAACCATATATCTGATAAGGGGTTAATATTCAAAATATAGAAAGAACTCATATGTCGCAACAACAAAAAGCCAACAACCCAATTAAAAAATGGGCAAAATATCTGAACAGAGATTTCTCCAAAGAAAACATTCTGATCGCCAACAGGCACATGAAAAGATGTTCAACATCATTAACTATCAGGGAAATGCAATGCAAAAATACCATGAGATGGCTCCTTCTCTGGTCACAATGGCTATAATTAACAAGACAGGAAACAAGTGTTGGAGAGGATGTGGAGAGAAGGGAACCCTCGTACGCTGCTGGTGGGAGTGCAAAGTGGTGCAGCCACTATGGAAAACAGTTTGGAGATTCCTCAGAAAATTAAGAATTGATCTACCATACAATCCAGCTATTCCACTGCTGGGTATTTATCCAAAGAACTTGCAAATACAAATGCATAAAGATGCATGCACCCTTATGTTAACCCCAGCCTTATCCACAATAATGAAGACTTGGAAGCAACCTAGGTGCCCATCAAGAGACGAATGGATAAAGAAGACTTGGTATATATACACACTGGAATACTACTCAGCCATAAGAAATGATGAAATCTGGCCCTTTGTGACAACATGGAGGGAGCTTGAGGGAATTATGCTAAGTGAAATAAGTTAGAGAGATAAAGTCAAATACCGTATGATCTCACTCATAACCGGGAGATAAAAACAATGACAAACAAACAGATAGAGACAGAGATTGGACTAGCGGTTACTCGAGGGGAAGTGTGGATGGAGGAGGGTGAAAGGGGTGATTAGGCCCATGTGTATGTGGATAGATTGTAATTAGTCTTTGGGTGGTGAACATGATGTAATCTACACAAAATTCGAAATATATTACAGTGTACACCTGAAAGTTATATAATGTTACAATCTAATGTTATGTACAAAAAAAAGAGAAAGTAACAACCCCCCCCCCAAATTTAGTATTTATCATACTAAAATACAAATTAAAAGAAAATTCAGCCTGGCTTTGCCAAAAGGCACTCCCCCTCCTCCCGTGTTGGCTCTGTGAGAACCCAGTGGGCTGGTGCCGGGAGCAGGAAGGGACCTGCTGCTTTCTGTTTAATTGTCAAAGCTTTCTCTAAGGAAGGAGATTTCTGACTGTTTGGCTTATTTTTAATCTTGGGATCATTGCAAACCATGCAGTTCTCATGCTTGCACTGGCTGTTCCACATTTCAGAGCCAAACTGGCTCACCTCGAGTAATCGCACGTTCTGGCTTTAGCTTCTTTTTCAACACTTCCTCCCTTTTCTCACTTCTGTTTTATTCCTGTTCTTTTAAATTCCATATTTTTTTAGTTACCTTAACTTATTTTTTAAAATAAGAATTGATATAGATGACTAGTCATTTCTGCCAACTTCTAAGTTTTATGTCTCTCTTCACTTCTCCATTTCAGTTTTAGGATATGTAATATTCATGGCATCATTTAAGAAACTTTTGCAGGAGTGTGGGGAGGACAAGAGTGGAGTCCCCGTCGGACACCAGCTGCAAGAATCTAAGCACTTACGGGGACTGATGTGGTCCCCATCTCTGAAGATGGCACTGGATCAGATGGGCCCCAGGGGCCCCACAGAGCTCCAGAAGGCACATTCATGTGGCATTTATTCAGGAAGCAACTCTCAGGTGACCAGTACTGACTGAAGTCTCCTTTGTGCAATCAGATGTTTGATGGGGAGAATGTTGCTTCACTTTTTCAATAGGTTGTCTGTCTTTGAGGTCACATACTTGGTGACTACAGGGGCCCAACCCCTCCGGTTTTCTCACCAGGTTATTCTCAGGGCAGGGGGTGACATGGTAGGTAGTGCTCACAGAGACCCCATGCTCTGTGAGTCCAGTGAACAAACCATCTCTGCTTTCTTCCCACTAGTAAGGGTCCAGTGTTCTCAGAGGAACTGCACTGTGTGGACACAAAGGCCAAGTTTTGGGCAACATGGTTGTGGCTCAAATGTGCTTGGGGTGTCTTTAGAATCTAGGGCTCCAGCTCTGAGGGCTCATGAAATCCGGGGGGGGGGGGTGGCCTGATGTCCTTCTCAGAAGCAATCTCGGTTGCCTACCTGAGACTACTCTGGGTGAGAAGGGACCTGTTCCCTCCTCAGACTCAACTGAGATATCAGAAACCTCACTTCATCTCCTTCAAGGAAAGCCCTGGGACTTGCTCAAAGGCACCAAGAAGAGCCAGGAGCACAGCCTGAGATCCAAGACTTGCAGTGACTCCCTAACACCCTTCCAATCCGTGGCATCTACAAAGCCGTGAACACTTACTACACGGCTTCACTGACCGGATCCCCCAACTTTTCTCCATATTTTATTCCTGGAAACTCTATGGATTAGGAGGCAGCTGAGAGCTGAATCTGCTGATTTACGGCAATCACTGCCACATCCCTCCTGACACCCCAGGCATCCAGGTATCCCAGGGAGAAGACTCCCTTACCTGAAGAGGGGACCACAGGTAAACCGGCAGGACACTAGGCCCACCCAGGCTGCTTTCTTATGGAAAAAACTGGTCCTGACTCCCAAATGCCTTCTTCCTGCAATAAATGCTTGATGTAAATATCACCAGGCCCTCTCGGCTCTCTAGTCTGTGGGTAAATCTATGCCACTGACTGATGTTCACTGACCAATGTCATAGGTGTTTAAACGGAACGGCCTGCAGCAGGTCACCTTCCAGAGCTCTAAGGCTTCGAGCAATGAATTGAAACAACAGAAAAAGAATTTGTCTCAAGTCAAGAAAAAGCTTTGGAAGGGTCACAGCTGCACTGGAAAGGAGCCCCCCGATGCTAGAGATGCTCCAGGAAGTGCAGGCTGGAAGAGGGAGGCCCGTATCAGAGCAAGGGTTCCACATGGTGGCTCTGAAAATTCACCCATCCCTGAGCTATAGGACCATGTGATAGAGTCCACGTGCACAGAAGAGCCCTCCTACTGCACTCATGCAATCCTGCCTCAGAGTGGAGAGGAGGCTGCTAGTCCTTAGCGCTTCCACACGTGAAGCTGTAGGCCGTGCAGCAGGACCAACAAACAATGACCTTGATGTCCATCTGCTGGGAACCACAGGTAGCTCAGGCCCTGCACCAAGCAGCTGGGCAGCAGCACAGACAGGGCCAGTCCCCCCAGAGGAGCTGTCCTGCTGTGAATTATTAAATCTCAGTGCACAGGCCTGCGGGAGGGAAGAGGAAAGACCAGTGTCAGCGGAAGGCTGGCCTGAGCCTGGGTCCCCAGCCAGCACTGTGTCCCTGCCCCCAGCAGGGCTCTCAGCTAGACCCAGCCCACAAGGGGGTAGAGCAGCTGTCAGTCCAGAGGGCCATGAGTTTGAAGGAAAGGCCAGGGCTTTCCAGGGGACCCAGAGGATCAGATACCAGAGTTCTAGGAAGGGACTGTTGGATGGCATAGGACAGCAGGTGCAAAAAACCCCCAGCATGAGGTGTGTGCTCAAAAAATGTTAAGCCTCCTCTCTGGGGCTGCTTTGTTCATTTTACCTTTGAGGATGGTAGGGTGGAGTATCGGGGTGGGCAGAGTGAGACAGATCCAGGTCAGGATCTGCATCCCCATCAGTGACAGTGGGGTGGGAGCTTGTATGTGTGCAGCACCAGCAAGGACACGATGCACAGTCATCTTCTTATGAGACTATAATTTGGGTTTTCATATTAAAGTTTGAAACAGATTTATGGTCACACCAAGCTGTGATAGAGGAAAGAGAGCACTGCCCAGGGATACAGACAGGAATCCTGCCGGGTGGACAGAGGAGCCAGGGCTCCAGCAGCGCTTCCTTGGTCCCCAAGCCTTGTCATCTGCTCTAACTACTCTTGGCCTCACTGCAAACCAGGGTCCCTGCACAAAAAGTCTCTGGAGGAGTCACTGCCCTGCCCAAGTTGTGGAATGCCGAGGCTTTGTCTGCTCCAGGCTGGAGGAGAAGGAGGGAGAATACCTGCGGGACCTCCTGGGGTGGGTGCTGAGACGCGGGGGTCCTTGTCTGGTTTTAGCCTTTCTATGCAGGGGCGCTGGACCCTGCAGTATTGGTGCGGAACTTGCACGGGCTACTGATGGGGGTCTGGCCCAGTGCGCCTTAGAAACAACGCGGATGGGGGGTCCCTGGGGGAGGGGTATCCACAGGGATGGCGGTTGAAACAAGGGACCCCACCAAAGGGTCCCCAAGTGTGTGGGTGCTGGGCAGGGGCGCAGGGTCCTTGGGGGTCTCGAGGCCGGGGGTCATTCAATTCATCCCCATCCCGGGGGACCCCGCAAAGAAAGATGCGTCTGCAGGGAGCCCGTTGGAAGTGGGCGGCAGCTTCCTCTCCTGCTGGGAAGGAGTTACTAGTTCAAACTGGAAAGGCGCTAAACAGTGTCGCCATCTGGTGCGGCCGCGACCCGGCTCCTCGAGGGATTGGGGCGTCCCCAGAAGATCGCCTCTGGCCCATCCCAAACCCCACAGCGGAGTTACAATCCTCTAGGGCCGTGCGGTCAACAAGTCCCCTCCCAATCCCCAACCCAATCCAGGTCCTCAAGCGACCTGCCCCGTTGCCGAGACCCCCAGGCCGGGCGCCGTGGTGGGAGAGCAGGGCGCCCCCACGCGGGCCTTCAGCACGTTTCACACTCGAGCACTTCACTGAGTCCAGGAGCCCGTTCTGGATGGAAGGGCCGGCTACAAGCGCCCAGGCTCCAGGAGAGGATTCTGCATGCTTGGGGGACCAAGCATCCAAGGAGGATCATGCATCCGTGGAGCGATCGTGCATTCGTGGGGGCCTCATGCACGAGGGACCATGCATCCTTGGGGAGAATCAGGCATCCACAGGAGTATCGTGCATCCGCGGGGATCCACGAAGAACTGGGCTGGGGAGCTCAGCCAGCGGGGTGTGGTGCCCTCGTGTGTCTGCACTGGCATGCAGCGCTGTGCCCAGGCTTAGTCAGGCTGCCTGCGCCTGTAGGGTTGGAGCTTGCTTCCTGGGGCATCTGGGTAGGTTGGGATGTTGGAGGGGCGAGCATGGCAGGCGTCCGGCCTTCGGCTGCCCTGCACTCACGGGGGCTCTGCTCAGACGCCAGGAGCAAGATGGAGAGCCTCAGGACTCCTGCGTGCATCCTCCTTGCTGGGCCAACGCCCCCGCCGTGGTGCCTCCTGGGCCAGCCTCCTTTGCTGCCACCCCAAGGCAGGGAGGTTTCTGATCAGAGACCCAAATGCAAGAGGCATTTGGGCCTGAGCTCTGAGGACCCGGTGAATGGTTCTACTTTATCCTAAGTTGCTAGCAGGGTGGGAGGAAGGGCAGCTTTTTAAATCAGATCCAGCCTCCAATGTGGGCAGAGGCCTTTTCTCTGCTGTT
>NW_025793376.1:1602-7241 GCF_021613505.1 Equus quagga | reverse complement strand
AATCAGATCCAGCCTCCAATGTGGGCAGAGGCCTTTTCTCTGCTGTTTCCAACCTTCTAAGGGCCCTGGAAAAGGACTTCTTGAGGGTTAGTGACTGCAGGTAGGTTAGTCGGGGGGTGGTTATGATACCAGCTCAACACAAGGTTGACATAAGGGACCCGTACTGTAGCAGAGAAACCATGTTGTAACTTTGAATGACCTCTGAGTGATTAACCCAGCAGGACATGCACCCTCCAGGAGATCCACCTGCTCTGTGGATTTTATGACCCCTGCTGGTGCACGTACCTCCCAGATGTGATAAACGATAACTTTGTTCTTTTGAGTTCCTTAGGAATGTGATGACACCTGAACAGAGAGTCTATGCTGAGAGCCATTGTCAAAGACAACTGAAAGAGCTGGTGTGGGGACTCCTGGGTCATTCCTAATCCCCTCCCCTGTAACCCACTGTCCTATATAACTGCTTCCAGATTCTGTGCCCCGCTTACGATGGTCCTTTTGGACATTAGTTGGCCATCTTCTCTCTTGTTAGCAAGCTGTAACAAAGTGCCCTTTCTCTGCCACCATCTTGCCTCCTGATGGCTTTTCTCTCATGATAAGCTGATCAGGCCCTTAGTGCCATAAGAGAAATCTGGGAACTGTAAAGGGACAATAATTCCTGCTCATGACTAGTTGACCTCTGATGAGTGATTTGTTGGATAAGCCCCTAGAGGCCACTGAGACTGCCTTTGTCCTGAGGATCTGCCCTTCCTGCTCTCCTGTGCCCATGCCAGCTGCCTCCTAATGCTCCAAATGGTGGAAACAGAAATGGCTACTTTTGGTGGGTCGAGGGGCTCACACCCTGAAGTAGGGTAAATTGCCTTGGTGTTGCACCACTGAGATCTTTCCTTCCCCACCCATCTGCGGTACCCTCTTTGAGAGAGGGGACCATCAGGTTAATAGGGTGCCCTGCCAGAGTGGGAGGAGCAATAGGACTTCACCCGAAATCTAGGAACTGGTTCACTGGTGTTTGGTTTTTCTATGTTTGTGTTTGTGTCTGTGTCTTTAAAGAGCTACAGAATCTGATGTCGTTTGGGTGAGTGACCTCGTTAAAATGCACCTGTGCCTAAAGTTGTCTAATATCTCCTCAGGATCGTGGGTTAGAGGCCCCACTGGTGAGATCTGGTTGGTGGGTTAAAGTCTCAAGGCTAGGATTGTGGGAGACAATTTAAGGGGGTCACAGCCGCTGGGGCACTCAAAAGGATTGGGTTAGAGTCCTGAGCTCTGGGGTAGGGTCCCAGAAGTACTGGATTTTGGTGTCTTTTCAAATTTGTCTATGTCTGACTGTTCTACTTGTTAAAATCGGCTGCCTGGGGACTGAGTTTCTCAGTGATTGTAACGAACTCTCTTTAGAAATTACCTTGTTTGTTGTGGCCACCTTGGGAAAAGCCCTTAAAATGGGGATAATTGTAAACAGCTGGCAAGATCACCTGGGATAATTTAAAACTTCAGTGGCCATTTTGGGCTTTTTTTGAGCCTCCAAACCAAGGAACAAGGGAAAGTCTTTACTCTTTAAAGAGTCAAGGGCTCCACCTTTTGACTGAAAGTTTCCAGAAGCTGTAAATGTTTACAGAGGACAGCAGAATCTTACCAAGCTTGTTCTGTGTCCTGAGGGCTTGCCTTGATAACTGTCAGGTTGTGAGGGGAGGGGGAGGGAGGGGTGTGTCTCAAAATATGGTCTGACAGAAATATGGTTGCTCCCCATTTTGCAGTAAGAGATAGTTGGACAGAAATGCAGGTTGCACTCCTGCTTGTGGCTAAGAGTCCTTCCAAGCTGCCGTCAGCCTCATGGGAATTACATTGGTCATTAGAAGAAAGCCTTGGCCGGGCCTTCATTGTAAGGACTTTGATTTCAGGGATGCTTGAAATTTTCACTATATGATTGTAGCTGCAACATAAATATACTTTTGCCCAGCTTGTCTAGATTCTGAAACAATGGGAAATGCTAATTCCATCCCGCCTGTAGCTCCTTAGGCTGCATTCTCCTGAATTGGGCTCCTTTTAGCTGTAAGTAGGCAGTATGAGCTACTGAGGACTCATTGCCTCGATCCTTGTCCTCCCAGAGACAGCCAGTATTTCTCCTTGTCTCTGTTCTTGTGTGTGTATCATTTGTCACAAAAATGGAAAACCATAGAGCAAGATGCAGGCCCTCCATAAGCCTGTTGTCTGGGGTGGGCCTATAGGCTTTGCTGCAGGGTCTGCCCATGCAGTGTGCGCATAAGGTGGATTCTGTTGCTAAGGGCATCTTGGAAGCCAAAATGGCTGGAATATTGGTGGGCATGGGTCGAGCAGTAAAGAGCCATTAAGGCGCTCACCACCTCGAGAAGTCTCTTACACAATCCCCAGCCCTGTGGCATCTCCCTCCTGGGTATTAGCTGGCTCTGAGAGACCCAAAGCATAGCTAAAACTCTTAATGTGCCTATGAGATGAGATTTTTTTCTTTTTGTCTAGTGCTGTGTCTTGAGGGCTTGGCTTTGTGACCTCCCTGGTCATGAGGGGTCCAAGTGCATGGGGGCCTTTGTCGTCTCAACCTTTGTTCCTTGGTAGTGCACTACCATCTGTGCAGCAGAAGCCTTGCTTTCTTGGACTATTTCTGGGAGGGAACTTTCTGGATCTTGTGAGGGCTGCTCCTTTCGCACTCTCTCTTGGGGACGCCTCTTGCATCCATGGTCAAAACTGATGAGTTAAGTGATCAATTAAAAACTGAGAAGGCAAATAAGACCCAGAAACTCCATCTTGGAGGAAACTTGAGTGGTTTCTCTGTGCCTTTATGATGTAGTTGGACAGGTAGATCGACCTAAATGTCATTTAAGTTACAACCCAATTTCTGAGAAACAAAGACCAATTGTCCTTAAGAAAAATCCTTGCCAGACTGGAAATTGAGCTCTAGAGGCCCTTCAGATTCTACCCACTTCCCTTGTCTCAAAGAGCTTGCAAATCTTCTGGGGAATACCTGGCCCATCGGTAATTCCGAAGACTGAAGAAAAACAAAAAGGAGAAGAGCGGCCTCGCCAAAAATCTTGCATCTTGAGTGTCTGCTGCACAAATATTAGTAAAAGGGCTTAGAATCTCCTCTTCCAGCACATACCTAAAACTCCAACATTTCCATGTAAAAGCATCTCCCATCCCAGGCAACCAGGCCTCCCCACTCCTAGGCCCTGTCACGCGCACATCCATTCCCTCTCTGCTTCCACACACGTCTCTCTCAGTCACTGTTACAGGTAGTAATCATCTTTCTCACATACAGCACGGGTCATTTCTTTAATTTCAGGAAATAATCACAGCACTTTAAGAGTTATAGTCAGCCCTTTATTTCATTCTCTGGGCTCCTTGTCCTCCCTGTTCTTCAGCTCATCCCCACTGCAGACAGCATTTCCCTATTCCAAACCAACAGGTACCAAGACGTTGATGAGCCTCTGGGCAAGAAAACAAATAACAATCGGCATCTCTTTTATGGCACTCCTTCTGTGAGTCTACACCCTGGACCCGGGCTGTGGAGAGGAAGATATTTCAGTCACTCACTGGGAGCAGTAATCACTGAGAATGCGGGGTCATGACATGTGCACCGCAGAGCCGGCAGGAGAGGCTCCTTCTGCAGGCGCCTCCCTCAGAAACCCTACGGAGCCCCCGCTCCTTCTGCTCTGCTGCCACTGCTGCGTTTGTTCCTGGCGGGCAGGAGAGCCTCTGCTCTAAAGAGGGCAGGTACCGAAGTGTCTGCCCCGAATGCTGACTCAAGCCTCCCCTGCCTGCACCCCAGCGTCCAGCCCCTGCTCCAGATGCTCAAGGGGACTCTGTGCAGCCTCATGCAGCCTGATGAGAACCAACCCACACTGCACACCCCGACATGCCCTGGGCACAAAAGGACAGGAGAGATTGGGCCAGAGGAAATGAGCAGAAAGAGCAGATGGGGTTAGGGGCCTTCTGTCCTGCCATCCCCTGTGCTGCGTCCAGGCCTCAGGAGGGGCTGGGGTGTGGGCCTGTCACCACGGGGCATCCAGTCAGAGACCACACACAGTAAAAGGGCAGGAATCAAAGAGGGGGAACACACCTGGCATGTCTCTGTGCCTCTATGAGGCCCCTCCTACATTCTCCCTTGTTTGTCCTCAATCAGACTCTGTAGGACTCTGGGGTTTGTTGTCATTTTCAGGAGAAGACAGGGTTGAGTCTGAGGACAGCTAGGTGACTTGTCTAAGTGCACACTGTGAGTCAGTGTTGGAGCTGAGAAAAACACACTGATGTTTTGGCTCCTGTGTCCAGCTTTCTCCCTTATCCTGGGCTCTCTCCCAGGCAGGGATGTTGGACAGTAAAAAAGCCCTGGAGACAGCACCTCCTACATGAAGTTATCTCCATGGCCTGTTCCAAGGATAGAAAGCCTGGCCTGGCCCAGTGGTGTCATCTCTACCTACTCCCTGGGTTCATCTTCCAGGGAAATGACCCCAAACTTAGCTTGAGAGATACTGAGGGCTGTGTTTCAGTGCATTAAGAGAAAACTAAGAATCTCCCTTGAGACTCTCATCCTTTGGTTGATGCACTCCTTGACACTCAGCTTTGTTACTTATTTCTAGAGCCTGAACCACTCTGCCTATACGGCCTGGTCCCCATTCCCTGGGCATGAGACCCCCGTGCCCCACACCAGCCAGGCTTCAGAGCTCACCTGGGCCAAAGTGAGCAAAGAGGATGAAGCAGGTCAGCAGCATGAAGCAGAGGCCCCCCATGGTGGTTGCCGGCTGGACCCTGGGTGGCGGAGGAGGTGGAGGAGCTGCTCTGAGACTGGGACGAGCGAGGCTGCTGTGGGTGGGAGGAACCTCTGTTATAAGGCTCCTGGGTGCTTGCACAATAGCACTTGTTTTGCAACCTTGCCTGCTATGATGCTGATTATAGACAACTATTGATTTCCGTACATGGGACCCTGTCCGTTACCCAACCCCCCTTCCTCAGGCACACCATTCATGTGAGAGTGGCCTCCCTTCTCACTCTGAGGTGGGATGCTTGACCCACATATCTGATCTCAGAGAGTGTTTGAGGATGGACCCCTAACCAAGGCCCCAGCAACTAGAAGGGAGATTCCATTCACCAAACTGATGATCAGGGGTGGGTTGTGGTGGAAACTTCCACGACTGTGAAGCTCAGCATGTTTGTTCAGTCATTGGAGAAAGAAAAGCTCTTTTTGTCTTGAAAGGTACAAAAACAACGTTGCCCCAGGACTGCAGCAGCCGTCTCGCTTTTGTAAAGAAGTGGATCTGCGCACAAATCAGACAGTGGTGAAAATATCCTGGGTTCCTGGGGACATTGGTCCACACTGGGGCCATTGATCCCAAAGCCTGACCTTCCTCTGGATTGCTCCAGCTGTGGCCCTTGTTTATTTTCTCTGGATTGGGCTGAGTTTTTGGTTATCTACACTTGGCTGGCAATGAGATTTGAGGCTGGAAGACAGAGGAAGCCCAGCCATGATGGGGGGCTGGGCAGGGTTGGTGGGGGGTCCTGGGAACAGATCTGTGCTTTTGTAGTAGTCAGGTAAAGCAGTGCTTTCACATGTGATATGGGGGGAGTGTTCTAGATTCCTGTTAGATATCGCGGGACCCCTGGAGATGCTTGGGGGAGGT
>NW_025793376.1:0-1502 GCF_021613505.1 Equus quagga | reverse complement strand
CCTGGAGATGCTTGGGGGAGGTATTTGCAGCCATAGCTTTGCTGTGCAGTCTTCATGCACATTCTCATGGGCCTCCTCTGCTGTTCACACCTGCAGTAGAAGCAGGTCTGGCATGTCACGGTGGTCACGAGAAGGATAAGTGCACAAGTGATCTGTCACAATTTTCTCCCATAACAGCAAGTCCTGACAAGATGGACCCTCCTGTTGAAGTAGTGAAGTCTCTTCTTTCTCAGTGAAAATAAAGACAAACATAAGTTGTTTGCTGGTTGTTTTGTAACCACAACAAATCAGCAGAGAGCATGCCCTGTAGGAAACAACAAGGTAAAGGTTCAAAGATCGAGGTTGCTCCCTCAGGCGAGGCAGAAGACTCCAGTCCCTGGCATTTGGAATTTAGGCCTCAGTCCTTGTTTTTGGATGGATCACTGGGTGTGTGGCACATCCTTGCTTTTACCCAGATGTGAACAGCAGAATGGCCACTTAGCCCAGGTAGACGTAGATGAAATGTGTGGTTTCCTGTGTCATGTAACCTGAAGGTCCTACCCACAAAGCAGTGCCAGGTGGGGTTTTACTTCTTGTCAACCTCCTTTTCCATAGGGCCCGCAGTGTCCTCCTCTGTGTTGTGTTTCTCCAGCACCTGGGTGGGGTTAGAGCTGGATTCCTTTCCTGAGGCCACTGTCACAAATGACAAAAACGTGGTGGCTTCAAACAACAGAAATTGATTCTCTCAGAGCTGAGGAGGCCAGAACTCTGAGATCAGTGTCCCTGGGCCGAAGTTGCAGTGTTGGCTGAGCCACACTCCCTTGGAGGCTCTAGGGAGAGTCTGTCCTTACCATCTTGTAGCGTCTGGTGGCTGCTGGTACCCCTCGAGTTTCAGCCACATCCCTCCAGTCTCGACCTTCATGGTCCCGGTGCCTCCTGCTCTTCTGTGGTTTCTGATTTCCCTCTGCATATCTGTCTTATGACTTGAGCTGGTGTTTAGGGCACATTGGAAAAGTCCAGGATAATCTCCCATCTCAAAATCCTTAACATCACATCTGCAAAGACCCTTTTATCAAATAGGTCCATTCACAGGTTCTAGAGCTGACAGCTGATGCCCTGGTGTCATTGTTCAGCCTGCTACAGGGGCTTTCAGAAGTCTCCAGTTTCTTCACAAAGGACCAAGAAAACCAAGGCTCAAGCTTCATGGTCACAGCACGGCATGAGCCTTATGTGGTGGCAGGAAGTTGTCACCCACTAGACAAGCAGCTGCTTCCATGGATGCCTCTGAAGCTGCCTTCCTGCTCCAAGCTGGGAAGGTGGGAGCCATGGAGAATCCACACCCATAGCAGGGACATGACAGGCTCTTGTTTGCTGACCCCAGGGGAAGGATCAGGAAGCAGAGTGTCAGCTTAGATTTTGAAGTTCAAATGGGGAGACTTGCCTCTGGGTTTGACTGATCTGGTTCTCACTGGCCTTCCCATCACGGGAGAAGACATTTCCCAACACTGCGTGGGCAGTGCTGG
>NW_025793375.1:0-1052 GCF_021613505.1 Equus quagga | reverse complement strand
GGATGAGACTGACAAAGTCTGAGCCCATTGATCAATCTTAACATGATAAGAACAGGACAATAGGTACCAGGGGCCTGCTGATGGGAGCCCTTAGGAAGCCCACAGCTCCACCTCTGAATTATTCTTGCCAAAAATATGAAACTGAGTCTCCTTGAGCTTCCAACCTGTGTGTTTACAGGAAATACCCAAAGAAACATTTTAAATGACACCAAAAGAATGCCAAATCCAAAATGTGGAAATGTGACAGAACAAACCATCCCATTTCTGCAACAAATAAACAAGGACAAAAAGCATGTGGGAGATGATGCTTATACGTTTAAAAAGACATAAAAGGCACATCAACAAAATATACTGTGTGGCTCTTAATTTGAACAAATTAACTGTAAAAAGACATATTTGAGACAATTAGGGAAATTTGAGCAGAGTGCATAGTAGATGATATTAAGAAATCATTGAGGGTTTTTTTAGATGTGATAATGATACTATGCTGATATTTAAGTAAAAGAGGACTTATCCGTTAGAGGTACAAACTGAAGTATTTACAGATGAAATGGTTTGATGACTGAGATTTGCTGTAGAATACTCCAGCAGGGTAAGAGAAGCAGGGAAGGGGAGTCAGGGAGGGGTGTAGATGAAAGTCATAGGAGAAATGTTACTCTCCACTTTTGTCCCTCCCCATCCCCAACCCCTGCAGGTTAAAATACCTCAGCACCCCTCTGTTCCTTGACTTATGTCCAAGGAGCTTGTCAAAGATTCTCGGCATGGGACACAGCCTGCCCCTTCTCACGGCTCTCTCTCCAGCCCCTTCCATACTCCTGTGTACCATGGCCAGCCTGAATTACTTTTTTTTTTTTTTTTTTTTGCTGAGGAAGATTCAACCTGAGCTAACATCTGTGCCAATCTTCCTCTATTTTGTATGTGGGTTGCCACCGCAGCATGGCTGATGAGTGGTGTAGGTCTGCACCTGGGATCCTAACCCACGAACCTGGGCCACCGAAGCAGAGCGTGCTGAACTTAACCACTACACCACCGGCCAGTCCTTGAATCACTTG
>NW_025793374.1:0-1053 GCF_021613505.1 Equus quagga | reverse complement strand
ATCTGACTGAATCTGAACCTGTCTGGTTGGTTCGATATGACGAATCCAGGATCACCATGAGGTTAAACAAATATTCACAGTTCACATCTCAAAATCAAATGTCTGTAAAGATTACAGCATTTCTATCCATAAAATACAGGAATATGTCCTATGTTAACTATGATAACTGATGTGTTTATGAATGGCATCATGATGATGTTTGGGAATTGTTTAAACTAGTTCTGGAGAGATGGGAGTGGGGAGTGAAGGGCAATAAATAAAACTAGATCAGCTATACGTTTGTAATTTTTTAGGTTGGGTGGGAAATATATGGGGTGTCATTATATTGTTCTCTCTACTTTTGTATATGTTTAAAATTTTCCATAATAAAAAGATTTTTACTAGAAAAAAATCACTATTATATATGTACATAAAATATATATATATCCTTTATATATATATAGTGTATATATATAATGTCATTATGTAATTTGTAAGTTTCAATAAGCTATAGGCTACTCTTCTTTGAAAGTCTGCTAAATAATTTCCTTTTTAATATCTGTTCATTTCCTTTCTCTTAGCCCCACTTTACCACCGTGAACTATAATCACAAGTAGTGGAATATCAGAAGCTATATAAATGAATACACATATAAAAATAAAGATTTTTTGAAAATCCGTATATTCTCAAATTTCCATCTTTATTAAATAATTGCCTTTTTCACTTTTGATAATAATCACAACGTATAATGTCTACAGATGTACAGAGTTTAATGGTCTGTAATTAGCACTAAATAATCTATTTTCTATAGTCAACTAAAAGTGACTGTGAGCAATATAATTATAATAAAGTAATGTAGTAAGTAAAAATATTTATAGTTCTAAGATTTAACAGATAAGATTTATATGAAAAGCAAACTAAGAGTTTTCTAACTATTATAGATGCTACAATGGACATTTTCAGGATAAGCCACTGAAACAAAACTGGAATGAAACTTGACCCCTCCAAAGGGAAAAAAACATTATTATAAAGGTTTGGAGTCTCTAACATAAGATATATAGGTCTATATTTTAT
>NW_025793373.1:0-8061 GCF_021613505.1 Equus quagga | reverse complement strand
CATGCCCACACACCAGGCCTGTCAGGCTCAGTGGCCAGATCCCACCTTGGGGAGGCCTCTGGTTCCAGTCCACGGAGGCTGGCCTCCCTCGGGACACTCCACCAAGCCACATCCCCAGGAGGGCTCCTGACAGGCCTCCTCTCTCTGTCCCCCTGGACATGGTCAACCAGGCCAGCATCGACCCAGTGAAGGCATGACGCCGACGGAGCCAGCAGTCCTCGGAGCATCCTCTCCCCAAACCCCTGTGGTGCTTGCTGCTCTAAAGGGGCACAAAGAGCTGGGCTGGTGGCGGGCCCAGGAGGAGAAAGATCTCACTATAAAACTTAGGATTCTTTTCTCTGGTCAAAGACGATGTTTTCAGACTTTCTCGAATGAATGGTAGTATTTAATTAGAGCAAAGTTGTCTTCTAAGATGTCCTTTTTCCCTCACAATTAAGAAGTTGGCTACTTTGTGCCATTCCACTTCTTGGGGGCAAGGGGTCGATAATGGGTTTTGATGGGGCCTTGAAATCCAAATGGCCCTGAGCCACCGATAGGGTGGCAGTAGCTCCCTGTGGGCAGCTGGAACTGCTGGGTTTAAATCCTTGTGTCGCCATGTAACCTTGGGTGACCTTGAACTTGTCATCAACCTTCTGGGGCCTCAGCTGATACATCTGTGGGACGGGCTGGCAGCATCTCACACCATGGGCATGGCGTCAGCTCATCCAGCCTGCGGAGGGGCCTGCTGCACCCACGGCCTGTCCCTACATGCTGGGCATGAGTGGTGCTGGCCCGTCATCCCCCTCACCATCACCCAGGAGGCTGGGCCAGCATCCTCCCACTTCCCAGGGAGATGAAGACCGCAGGGAGGTCCTATCTGGAGTTCACACAGTGGGCAGCAGCAAGGCTCGGACCACCCTCTGCTGTCCCAGCTTCCGCCCCTACCAGGGGTCCCCACCCGCCCCGCCTAGGCTGGTGAGCGACAGCCAGCACTGCACCCGCCCACCTGGCCGCGGGTACCCACACTGCACCTGCAACAACAGGGCGGCCCGGCCTGGCGTCCGATTACAGCCCACTCAGCGGCCTGCTCCGAATTCCTGTGGAAGGCCGGCGCGCAGAGGCCGGGGGCGGGGGGAGGACAATCCCCCCAGTGTCTCTGCGGCTGGCGCTCAGCACGTGGTCTGCTGAGAGGACGGCCTGGCCAGGCCAGGGGCCCCCAGGAAAGTCAGACCCACCCCCCATGCCCAAAGGCCACACATGCCTTTTCCAAGCCAACCCCCAAGTCCTCCCAGTGACCCAGGGACCCCACTGGGACGGGGCGGGCATAGGTAGGCCTTCTCTGGCCTCCAAGGACACAGCTTCAGGCCCAGCCAGAGCTGGGGAGCAGCCACAGCCCTAGGCTGTCCCACAGCTGGGCTGGGGTCTCTGCCCCCAGGGGAGGCAAGCAGAGGTAGGGAATGCCCTGGGCAGACACGCTGGGTGTAGATGGCCCTGCCACCTTTGTTTTCTCACTCTGGCCTTTGGCCTGAAATGGGGGACTTTTCGCCTCTCTTTTCATGCTCAGGGCATGTCACCTCCTCAGGGTGCCCTCCCTGATCACCCCAGCCTTGTGCCAACACCGCTGCCCATTCCCTTGGCTGAGGAGCCTGCTGTGAGGTGCCCCTCAGTCCCCAGCCTCCCGCTGGGAGGGGCTCACTCCCACCCCCGACTTTTCCTTCCTTGAATCTCCTTCCCACCCCACTGTCTGGAACTTTCCTTGCTCACCTTCATCATTTCAAGTTACATTTCCATTCTGACCATAGGCCATGGGTCAAGGTCAGGCCATTGGAGGGGGATGCGATTCTCCCCTGACGTCGAGAGGGCCAGCATCCGTTCTGTGCTGCATCCCACCCTCCCTGCAGCCCCTCGACCGGCTCCTGCATGTCACGACGGCAACGGCAGGCCCCACCCATGGAGGCCTGCAACAGGGCTCCAACAGTCCCCGTTCCACGACATCCTGAGGCTCCACGCCGCTCCGCGACAACCTCTGCCGCAGAGAGACAGAGACTTCCCAGCGACCCCGAACCCTGCGGCGCGGCCCCCGGCTGCGTTTTACGGTCTGTCAGGGCCGCGTCGGGACGAGGGCTCCTGGCATTCCACACAAAGGTTCTTCGGCACGAACGGAGTCAAATGGATTCACATTGGGATCATAAATATAATTAGGAGATTTTTATTTTCAAGTAGCACTTCTGAAATCTATAAAATTAAGCTAATATACTGATTTTTAAAACACAAGAATTTTATTGCTCTGTGAGTCAGGGTTTGCCAGCCCACGAGGCTCGGGAGTTAACTCCTTCCAGGTCTCAGGCAGCCAGAGGCCCCTGGGGCTGCCCTGGTGGGCCTGGGCCTGCAGCCCTGCCGCATGGTGGACACGCCCAGGAGAGCGGGGACCGGGTCGGGGTGGCCAGCACAGGTGACCGGCCACTCCCTTCACCCCTCACCTTGACTCACACCCGGCGCCCCTCCCGGTGACCCGAGAAGCCAGATTCTTCCTTTGTTCCTTTGCTGCTCCCTCTGGACTCACCCTTCCCCGCCCCACCTCTCCCAGGGGTCCTGCCTAACCTGAAAGCCCTGGCTCAAATGCCTTCCCGCCAGGATCCTTTCCGGACCCCACTGATGGGACTTGGTACCCCCAGCTCCTCCTCCTGGGTGTTGGGGGCCCCAGGGTGTGGAGATGTGGCAGGGGGCACTCAGAAGCCCTGGGAAGGGCAGGCAGGACAGTGCTTCCTCCCCAGCCTCAGCCAGCACTGCAGAGGTGGCCTGAGGCTGACCCGGGCTCAACCCTAGCTCCCCACACACGCTGTGGGGTCTCTGAGCCTCAGGCGTCTTATGTTGAAAGAGTTCCTGTCCCATGGCCCTACCCCGCCGGGTGCCTGCACACAGCACACAGTGCTGGCCCCAGGAGCCCACCCGGGCAGCCACACGCAGGTGGCAGATGCGTGAGCAGTGGGAGGCTGCCCTTTGCTCCGGGCCACGCCTGGTTCAGTCGGCAGCCCCTGTGCCCCTGGGTTTGTACTGGCGGGAGATCACAGAGGGACACCTGGAAGGGGCTGGGGTGGGGTTTGCAGGCTGTGTAGCTGGAGTGCTGGTGACAGCTTGAGCAAGCCCACCATGGTGAGAACCTTGCACTGACCCCTCCCCTGCAGGGTCCAAGCCAGGGACTTCCTCCCTAGGCAACTAGCACCCAGTGGTCCCCCGTCCCCCCGGATCCTACCCTGCTCCTGCTCTCCAAGCACGGTGCTGCCCTCTGATCCCCGCAGCTTCCCAGGGCCTCATACTCACAGGCCCCAGGGCCTCCACGGGCCCCCGAGGATCCTCAGGCTCTAACGCTCACCAGGATCTGGGCTCTCCAGGCCCCAGGTGCTCAGGGACTTTGAAACTCAAGGGCCCAGATACTGTCTGGGTTCCCAACCTTCATGGGCCCTGATATTCCCAGGCCCCCGGTACCCCTCAGACTCAGTCATCCTCAACCCCAGGTAGTCCCAAGCCCTAGAGTGGAGTCTAGGCTGGTCCCATTCCTGGCGCTCCCCAGGATGGTGGCTGGGGAAGCTTTCCTGCAGATGCAGGGGACTAGGGAAGCCTGAAGGCAGGCGGGAGGGCTGGGCCCGGCCAGTGAGCTACTCTTTGGCATCTCAGGCACCCACAGGACCACCCGCCTCCCTGCCCCAGCCTGAGGCAGCCCCCGGGGGCTTCCTGCACCGTTGCCTCTGTCCTTCCTCCAGACATGAAGAAATAGGGTGGGCTCGTCCCGTCTACCCATCCTGCCTCAGAGTGTGACTGCCTTTGGGGATGGGGCCTTTAAAGAGGTGATTAAGGTAAAATGAGGTCATTGGGGTGGGCCCTGATCCCATCTGACTGGGGTCCTTCTAAGAAGAGGAGATGAGGACACAGACACGCACAGAGGGACGACCCTGTGAGGACACAGGGAGGAGATGGTGTCTACACGCCAAGGAGAGAGGCCTCAGGGGGAACCAGCCCTGCCCACACCTTGACCTTGGACATCCAGCCTCCAGGACCGGGAGCTGCTTGGCCTGTGGCATTTGTCCCAGCAGCTCTAGCTGACTCATACGTCCTCTAGCTCAGAGGTTCCTGACATGCATACACACACCAAATGAAAGATCTCAAGGGAGGGGAGGGCGGGCTAGGCCTTGGAAAGCAGGAGGAGTGATGACCCCAGCGGAGATGTGGTGTTGGGTCCCCCTGGCCCAAGAGGTTGGCAGTCCAGGGCGGGGTAAGGAATGAATGAGGTGGGAGGGGGCTCTGCCACCCTCACTCGGCCATGCCACTCCGCACTGCCACCCCAGAGGCCTCTGTGGGGACTCCGCTTCTTGGTGGCCCCAGCCCAGGGTCGGGAAAGCCATAGCTCTGTCCACGGCCCAGCGGTCCCTCCTCCTGGAGCTCGACCCACCACTCTGCTCAGACAGGACAGTGTGGGCAGGCCCGAGCAGGTAGCGTACTCCCTATTTCACAGTGGGGGAAACTGAGGCTGGAAGAGGTAGGTAGCTTATCCAGAAGACACAGTTCACGGCAGAGAAGTACGGTTCTGGACAAATGTTCTGTTCTCGCCCTGTCTATACAGTAGCTTCCAGAATCACCAGCTCCTTGTGCTTGGTCGGAAATGCCTGGGATTCGGCTGGACTCCTCAGGAAGCCCCCCACTCTAAGGCCTGCTCCTTCTCTCGAGGTCTTTGCCGTGGGGGTCGCACTGCCGTCCCCCCAACCCAGTGAGTGGCCTGAGCAAGCAGCCTGATGTCAGCCTCCATAGCCCCGCTCCCTCATCACATCCACTCCCCAGCCTGTCTCCAACCCTCTCCCTCCAGCACACCCGAGCCACCAGACCCATCTCCCTTCGCCTCAACCAAGCGCACAGCCTGCGAAGGAGCATTGGACTGCAGAGGACGGGGGGATCCTAAAGCTCACTTGTCTGACCCATTGCTCCCCAGCCCTCTGAGCTCCCTGCTGCCTGGAGCAAAGTGCAGAGCCCAGACGGGTCGCCAGGCCCTTCTCAGCCGCCCCCACCTTTGCCCCTACAGCACAATGTACCACGGGCTCCTGCCTGGCTGACACCCTTACAGATTCTGAACCCATCAGCTTTCTTGCCTCCCGGCATGCGATTTCTCATTCAGTCATTGGTTTGCTTGTTCATTCATTCTTTGAACGTCTGTCAAGCACCCTCTCATGCACACATCCCCAGCCGCCGGGGCCAGAGCAGCGCCCTCCCCTGCCAGGGGAGAGACAGGCATGAGACAAGCACCCCCTGATGCATACGATCAGAGGCCAAAACCTCGGTTAGGCAAGGCTAGGCTGGGCAAAGAACCACGAGGGGTCCTGATTTAGAACAATGCCTGATCCAAGGAGGACTGGAGGGGCAAGTGGCAGCTGAGGCCTGAAGACTAAACAGGATTTAGCCAGGGAGCAAGACAGTGTGTGCATGTACATGCGTGTGTGCTGGGAGCGTCACATAGGGCAGGGCAGAGGGAGCAGGATGTGCAAAGGCCCTGAGGTAGGAAAGAGAGTGGTAAGGCTGCAGCCTGGGGGTTGGGGTGGGTAGGGAGAGAGGCACGAGATGGCGCAGGGCTGCCTCTGCCCAGCCGTGTCCCTTCTCCTGTGGTCCCTCCCTTCAAGGTCTCCCTAGCTCTCCTTTCCAGATACGGTGCTGACAAGCTTGGGGGTACTGTTCTACCCTTTGGGATCTCAACAGCCTGCCCACATCAGGATGAGTCCTCTGAACTAGGGATGGCATCCACTGGCGCATAGGGAGAGGGCTTGTGGGGAACGCTTAGACCAGCCTGCTGGGTGGGGAAGAGGCTGAGCAAGGAGATAGGGGGCTGTGTGAGAGCGGGGAGGGGGCCAGGCGAGGCCCCTGTGCTGAGACAGCTGAGAGCCCCAGCTGGGGCCGACCCCACCATTCAGGATGTCCCCACGGAGGAGGCCAGGAAGCCACAGGGGCCCAGGAGCCCTCTCCCTCCCGTATACACAGGATTGAGGAAAAGCAGTCCCAGAGCAGCCTGAGGAGCAGAGGTCTGGGTGGGGCAGGAGTGGGGCTCGGAGGGAGGGAGTGATCCCCAGCCCCCGGGTGATGCTTCCCATCTTCCTGAGGAGGGACTGAGGCCCAGGAGGTAAAGGCCGGCTCAGGTGTGCCTATCTCTGAGACCCCCCCCCCCCCCCCCCGTGCCTGCAGCTCAGCAGTTGGCTTGTTGCCTGTGGGTGGTCACAGGCTCCCAGTGGGAACGCCAGCAGCCACCCAGCCGCAGGGGGACTGGAGCCACCCTGCCTTGGGCATGATGGGGGGCTGGGGCCTGCAGGGCAGGGGTCCCCTCCCTAGGCCCCGGTGGGTGGGACACAGGCCCCCGGGCTCCGGCTGTGAGGCGAAGCCCTCGGTGGCGGCCACAATAAATATGTTTGTTCAAGGGAAGCCAGGCTGGGAGCTGTGCGCGCTGGCCTGACGAGGAAGAAAAGGCCGCTTGTGCCCTGCACACTGGGGTGATTGTTCGTGCTCACGCAACTGCTGCCCCATGGCCGGAAAGGTCAGACGCCCCTCGGGCCCCGTCGGAAGCAACCAGTGCCACAGGCCCTTCGCTCACTCCCAGCTGTAGCGCTCGCCTGTCCACATCACCTCAGGGCCTTGGCACAGGGAGAGAAGGTCCAGGCAAGGTCTGCAGGCGGCCCCAGCAAAGGCGAGAGGGAAGAGAAGCCAGGAGCCGCCCGCCTGGTGGGGGCTGGCATTGCAAGTCAGGGGCACAGCAGCCTCCTTGATCTCAGCGCCCATGAGAAAGGAAGTGCGGGGGCAGGGCCTTCACCCTATGGCAGGTTGTTCACGGTCGAATCGCATGGTGCTGACCATGGTGTCAGGCTATCGGGATGCTAGCGTGAGGCTCCTGGGAGACAGGAAGTGCGTGAAGGCCAGCCGGCCACCCCCTTGAAGCAAGACCACGTCATCACCCCCACCCCAGTGGCAGGGAGCTGCTGGGGGGCAGCTTGCTCACACTGCAGCCTGGCTTCTAGAAGGGGCCTGGCACTCAGAAGGCACTTGCCAAACCCCCGCGGAGTGAACACCATGCGGATGGAGGCCTTGTCTCGGGCGCTCCTGACCCCACCTCAGGCCAGCACCCCGAGGGGCAGGTCTGGAGCCCCAGCCTGGACTTCCATTCCTCTGACGGGCAAGGAGGGGGCACAGGAGCCAGGAAGGGCCGGCCTCAGCGGGGTGCCCCCAAGTCTCTGCAATGTGGCCTCCTCTTGGCCCTGGCACTGTCCTTTCTTCTCTTCTGAGGGAGGGATGGGGCTGTGCTGGGCATGGTGCCCTGGCCACCACCTGGGAGAGAATGGGCCTGCCCACCTCCTCACACACACACCCTGGGCAACCAGGATGGCGAGGAAGGGGATGCCTGTCGGAAGGTGCTGGTGGCTGAGCTCCCGGCTCCAGCGCCCAGAGGTCCAGCCGAATTGCCGTCCTGGTAGTAACATCCATGAGAGGCTGCTGCCGTGGCCCAATGACCTACTTTGGCTGAGTGAGTCCTCCCACAACTGTCTTTCAACCAGAAGACCTGGTGCTGAGGAGGCAGACAAAGGGGGCCCAAGGGAAGAGCTTCTAGCAGCTTCCAAAGGGATAGTGCCACAGGAGGCGTCCTGGACTGCTGACTGTCAGGGTGGCTGGACAGGAGAAAGTCGGGCGCCTAGGCTGGGGACTCAGCCTGCACTAACTTGCTTCGGGCACACTCCTTGCCCTGAGCTGGCCTCCGTCCACCCCCGGGCACTGCCCGAGGGGGTTCTAGTGCCCTGAGTCCCAGGACCGCAGGGTCCCCTGGAAGATGGGCTGTGCGGGGCCGCAATGAGGTCTTACTTGGGGACACAAGGCAAAACCGGAAGAGCTTGCCTGGAGCTGAGAAGGGGTCGCCGGATGAGGGAGGGACCCACCCGGGAGGGACCCACCCAAGGGACCCACCCCACCCGCCCACTGAGTGTGTGGAGCCACATGTCCTGCCGGGGGAGCCTCACTGGACAACCTCGCTCCCCAGGCCAGTGGTGAGGTGGGCGCAGTGATGGA
>NW_025793372.1:3904-10516 GCF_021613505.1 Equus quagga | reverse complement strand
CTATTTTTGTCGTGGGGTCTGTAGGGTGAGTAACTTTTCCTTTACTGTCTCAGGAATCAGCCTCTGAGCCTCAGCCCACAGTACTCCCAAGGACTGACTTGGATGGCGCCCTGATCTCCTCAGGACTAACGAGTCGGGGTCTACTCCTAAGCTGCTGCCACCCGCTCTTCACTGGAGCCTCCTCTGATAACTAAATTGAAAACTCAGGATGCTGCCACCATTGCTGTCACCAGTGTAGACTCCAGCCCCTCTGAGGGATTGGAACACCCTAGAAAGGGTGGCTGCCACTCACTGCAGAGAACTTTTGGGCCCAGAAGGAGTTTATTGGATAAATATCCAAAGGAAAATAAAATGGTCAGTTGCAGACAAAAGACAAAAGAAGGAAAAAAGAAAAAAAAGGGAAAATTTTAGCTTCCTGGAGATGCGCCATTCTAAAAGGTTTTGTTTAAGAGAAAATAAAAGAAGGGAGGGGCCAGGTACTCATTATGCTGCAGACAGGGGCTCCACAGGGAGGGGCTGCTGCCTGGAGGGTCCCTTTCCCTCTCGTCTTTTCCTCTTATCAGCCAGACTCAGAACCAAAAATTCGGGCCTAAAGTCTACAGCAGAAAAATATCCCAGAATACAGAGGGAGAAAATAAAAGAGAATTTAATAAGTTATATATATATGTATATATACATATGTATGTGCGTACATAACTAAATTAAAACAAAAATCTATAATTTAATGAGAAAACCATGATTTTTATAGTAAAATTTTATATAAAAATTATATATAGAATTACATAAAAAACAAAAAGTACTTCCAAAAAGAATTTCTAGAACTGTGGTATAATACAAAATAAATAGTTGATGTTTGTCCCTGGTTCCTGGCACACGGCTCCTATAAACCTTGGACCCTCTGGGGTGATGAGAGTGTCTTTTGTGTACTGAGGCTATGACTCTTGGCTGAGGGCCCCTGGATAGCTTCAGGATGGGAGATGGTGTCCAGAAAGACCAAACCACACGATTACAGGGTTGGAAAACTCCACCTCACTCCCTCACCTCCTGGGATGGGAGAGAGGCTGGAGATTTTGAGCTCATCCCCAAAGACAAATGATTTAATCAATCACGCCCACGGCCATGATACTTCCATAAAAATCTCTAAATGACGGAGTTTGGAGGGCTTCCTGGCTGAACACATGGAGGTGCTGGGAGGGTAGTGCACCTCAGAGGGCATGGAAGCTCCATGCCACCACCCCACCACCCCCACCCCCTGCCCTATGCATCTCCTCCATTTGGCTGTCTCTTTACAACAAACTGGTAACAGTAATTAAACAATTTCTTGAGTTCTGTGACTCTTCACAGCAAGTTATTGAACCTGACGGGGGTTGTGGAAACCCCGGAATTTGTAGTCAGGCCAACAGACACGTAGGCAGCCTGGGCACCCCCTTTGTAGCTGCCATCTGAATTGGAACCAGTCTTAGGGGACTGAGCCCTTAACCTGTGGGGTCTGCATGAACTCCAGGTCATATCAGGATTGAATGGAATTGTAGGACACCTAGTTGATGACAGAGAGTCAGAGAAATGTGTTAGGAAAGAGACCATGTACTTGGTGTGTGTGGTGGGGGGACCACTCAATGACAAAAAAGATTAAAAAAGGAGTGGATTGGCTTTTGTGCCTCTACAACACAGGTTCTAAATCAACTTTTGCATTGAGTAAAATGCACCAACTGACAGAAGTCCGTGGACTCAATCACTACCGGGCTCAAATTATAGTTATATCTGGGGGTCCCAATAAATTTAAACATTTCATCCCCTGTAACCTTAAGAAGCAACTAAACACAAAATAGAAGAAAACACGTAGGCCTCCCTTAACTGCAGCCTTGCCTAAATTTGCTGTGGTCACAGCACTCATTGCCCTAGAAAGGCCGCACTGGCCACAGATGCTCTAACATAATGAATAATCAATTAAAACTAAAATAAGCCTTTGACGTTCATAAATTGGCTTCACAGAATGAGATTCAATGAGTCTCTGTTAAAACAGTTAATATGGCCCAGTACCAGTTAAAACAGAGCCTCCAAGGATTAAACCTGATTATATAAAAACTCATTAATGAAGGGGTGATTACCCCCACCTCTCTATTGACAGCCCAATGTGGCCTGCTTTAAATCTGGAAAAAATTAAGGGCACCACGTGGTGGATTACTACAGCTTTAATGCTGTGTTCCCATCCACGAGGGCCCTCAGAGCCAATATCCAATATTATTCAATTACTCACCCTACCCAGTCAACAACCGATAAACGTGTTGCTCTTACAGGTTCGGCTGACATGCTCTGCTCAGCACCTCTTGCAACAGCCTCTCAGCTGCACTTTGCCTTTACCTCCAAAGGGACACCATGTACCTTTTCCACCACCCTTGGAGCACTTCAGCGGCTTTGTCATCACACACAATCTTTGCAGACAAGATCCTAACAGCATCTATCATTCTCCAGGAGCACAGGGATGACATTACATTGATGACATTCTCCTCCAAGGAAATTCATTTGACACGCTCGTTATGGACATACAAGTTCAACATCTTTTATCCCTTTGGGATTCAGGTGACCACACTCGTTTACAAATTTTCTTCCAAATTAAAATCAACAGGCACTTCCCTTAGTCTCTCACAGACTCCTTCATGTAGAGGACCTCTTCTCATCCCTGTGGATTCTCTGGACCATTTATGAAGGCCATAGGCTGGCCAAGGGCTCTGATGCAAGACACTGCCCCACTCAGCCTCATGCTATAGACTATTAAAACCACAAATGAGGGCTGGCCCAGTGGCCGAGTGGTTAAGTTCGTTTGCTCTGCTTAGGCAGGCCCAGGTTTTCGCCAGTTTGGATCCTGGGTGCAGACATGGCACCACTTATCAGGCCAGGCTGAGGTGGTGTCCCACATACCACAACTAGAGGGACCCATAACAATATGTGCAACTATGTACTGGTGGGATTTGGGGAGAAAACAGAAAAAAAAAAAGGATTGGCAACAGTTGTTAGTTCAGGTGCCAATCTTTAGAAAAAAAGAAGCAACAACGAATGACTGGCTACCTGCTGGCCTCTTCAAAGAGCAGATGCTTTCACAGACCCTGGGCCTGTGACCCTCCACATCCAGCTGTCCCTTATATTTTGAGTCATGGAACCCAGCACCCTACAAGCTTGGCAGAGCTTCTAAAGCCTCCCTAAGACAGGAGGGAACCAAAGCAGTGTCCCCTGGTTTATTCCACCAGCAGGACGAGTGGCTTCCCCTGTCCCCAGTCCCTGGCCAGAGGCCTTGCTGCTGGAGGAGTTCACCCCTCCCAAGACCCCTTGGCTACCTGAGAAGTCCCTTGAGATTGACTGAGTGAACAGGCAATGGATATTCGTAGACTAGGCACATGGTATACATGATGGGGCTCAGTGGACTGTTGCTTTCCATCCCCAGCCAGGATGTCCCTGAGAAAGTCTGAACCAAAGAAACAACACACCTGGCCAGACTGCAGGCCGTCGTTTTAGTCCTGGATGCCTTGGCTGATAAGTGGCTCCATCTTCACATTTATAATGAGCTGTTGGTCCATTGTCTAAAAATTGCCCCATGTGGAATGAACAACTCTGGGAATCTCTTGCCTCACAGATACCCAAAATGTCAATCCAAATCACCCATATCTCTACATATACTAAGGCCACAACACAAGGCCATGCCAGGACACTGTGTATGCCCTTCGGAGTTACAGACATTACTCATAGTGAGCGAGACACACGTTTCACCTGTCAAAATGCACAAAGCTGGGCGCTTGGAAGAGGCTTCAATAGAACTGTCAAGTCCCTGATAGTTCCCAGACCGCCCGCGTCATTGAGACACACTGGTCTCCTCATACAACTTGTTAGAATGTTCCAGCCCAGCAAATAAGCCTCTAAATGAGTTTCTATTTAGCCTCAGGACTTATCTGTTTTTATAAATTTTCTATTTTGCCTCATCCCACAGGGTTTGGAGGACAGATCGAGGGCACATATTCTTCTGAAATCCATACATTGTCCTAGAGCCAGGTAGCTGCTCATGTGACATGGGACTGATTTGAAACTACAGTTCCACCAAAAACAAAAACAGGTTAAGTCCGGCTGCACGTCATTCTGTTGACCGTTGGTCTGTTACCCCCAGTCTAGGGACCTTCATTGGTTTGCAATCCGGAGGCCCAAACCCTCCAAATAAGCCATTGTTTCTGCCTAACATGGCAAATGTTTAGAGCCGCATCAATTCGAGTGGGTACCCACTTGGAAAGGATACCCCAGTTCCACATCCCAGATGACATCATCTGGCCCAGGAGGTCACTGCTGAAGATGACATAGCCCCTACCCAAGACCTCACCTTGCCCCCACCCCCTGTGATAGAGACAACTTCATCCTGATCTAAAATCTCTGCCCCAGTGTTGCCCAAGGACTGCATCTCCTAAGGCACAAGTTGGGAACAGGACATTTTTTGATTTTCTTCCTTTGATATTAGGAGTTCTATTGTGCTCTGAGCTCACTGTCTGCTTAGCTCATGATTCTGGTGTACTCCTTGCTCTCTGCCAAAACGTACACGCCTACACTGCCGTGCCTAAAGGGGAATCTGGTAGAGGTCACTGCTATCTGTGTCACTGTAGAAATTAATGGAGATTATTACTCTCCCCAGGAGACACCAGCCTTGTATCAGTCAAACCCCTCAACTCCCTGGGGAGAGGACCACTCACTCCTCTGTGCCTTCCCCTACTCCTCTTCCAGCTTATCACCACAACCTCGGGGCTTGTGTCTTCAACTGTAAACACCATCACCATTCCTTCTTCTTAGTTACACACAATACCACTAATCATGACATATACTTTATTATCAGTTCATACCCTACAACAACATACCTGCTGGAGCTGCCACCTTCACCCAAGAAATACACCAAGTCATTATTGTCAAACTCATGCTTTCAGTAGTTTCCAATTCCACCAAGGTATTATTAGAGAGCACCCCCCCCCCCAAATTCCTGATCTATTTTCTTGGATTATGCCATATAAATAGAAACCCTATTTGTGGGCTTCCCTACAAGGACCCCATATACCACTACTTGTGTTCCTCCATGCAAATATCATAACAAAACATTTTATTTCCAGTTTGGGGCAACTTATGCCAAACTCCCTAAAAATCTCCGTGATCATCACACCAAGCATCCTTAGTATGATATCGAACAACAGAAGGCAAATTGAATTAATCATATCTTTTTATTCTGTATCTTACAATGTTTTGATTTCGTGGAAGGCTTTACAAATCTGAGGAGAGCCTCTCCTCCCAGGGTCAGTTAATTCCTAATGAGAGTAAACAACTTTACTTAGTTATATTAAACTTCCAATAAATTCCTGATTTGGTTTCTGTTGATTTCAGTTTCTCTCTGTTATTAGGATCAGAATAATCCTGACAAACCAAAATCCAATTCCATCCAATAAATATTTACTAAGTGCTTTCTGAGCTTCATGCTTGAGCTCTGGGTAAGAGATGTCACTCCCCATAATGATGATGGTGGCAAGCACCAGAATGAACCACAGAAAAAGGACAAATTAACTATAATAATGGTGAAGTCTGTAAAAATTTTTGAGAACCCAGATGACGAATAATGAATTCTGTCGTGGACACAAGGAGTCAGCAGAGAGAGAAATTACCAGGTAGATAAGGGCAGAATGGAATTTTAGGCTAAGATAACAGTTTGGCCAAGGCAATGTCACCTGAAACTGCTGGATAAGGGGGGGGGAGGGGGCGGGGAGCGGGCAGAGTAGACAGGCAGAGATAGCTGGAGCCCAAGGATATGTGTGTAGGGTGTGCTGGGTACTGACCTTGAAATGGCTGGGATCACGAAGGGAAAGTCCTCATATGTCAGACTGAGAAATTTGGATCTCATTCTGTAAGCAGATAGCAGATGAAAAACAATTGGAGGCTTGAGGCTGGAAAGTGAGGACATGTCACCAACAGCAATGATCAGATAGTGAGCTGTGGACTGTGCAGACCAGTCTTGAGGGCGGAAGGCAAATCATATTCACCTTTGCATCCCTACAGTGACTCATACTGCACTTTGCATAGATCGGTTACTGAATGATGATTCAATAAACATAGCCCTTTTCCTCAAGCTGTTCAGTTGTCTCTTATCCAGTTGCAGACTCCTGAGAAATTCTCTCTGCCACTGGCTAGGTTAGATGTCCCCACCCTGAGCACCCCAGGCTTCCCTCCAACACAGCAATTACTCATGATTGAGATCCTTGTCTTTCTCCCTGCTGTCTGCCATCTCCCTGAGGGCAAGGACCTTGTCACCTTGACTGCATTCTAGTCAATGACAGAGAGAGCCTGGGACATTAGGTGCTTCATGAGTGCTCTTTGGACGAATGGAAGAATGAGTGAATGACAGAATGAATGAATGAGTGGCAGAATGAATGAGGTCTGTTTGGAGGCCAGCCCTGGTCTCCTAGAGCCACCTAGTGTCTTCTTCCTCTGCCGTCCCTGTCCTCCCTGAAACAGCCCACAGCAGCTGAAAGCGCTTTGCTCTCTGAGTGGGAGAGCCATCTTCCCGGGAGCCCTCACAGGCCTGTTCAGAGCTGTTTTCTGATG
>NW_025793372.1:0-3804 GCF_021613505.1 Equus quagga | reverse complement strand
GAGCTGTTTTCTGATGGCTTTCATCTAAACACCTTCACCTCTTCATGTGACAGCAACTGCAGTTCACACGTGCGTGGTGACTCGCAACATTACTGCAGGGAAAGACCAGTTTGTCTTCTCTCTTTTCCGGCTTCCCAGGGTGGCAGCTGTCTCTCTTTGCGACAAACAGGTTAGAGACTGAAAATCCCAAAGGCAGCCTCTCTAGGCTTCCTTCCGCCCCACGATGTGGAGATGACAGGTGTGCATACGTGTTCATAACCATATGAGATGGACCTGAATGAGAGTGTGTGTATGTATGTGTGTGTGTGTGTGCAAATGTGTGTAGAGGGACACAGCCATCCATGCACTTCAGAAACTTTATCCAAAAGGAGCAGACTTCTTTAAAAGATGTGTAAGATGTTTTAGAGTGATTTCTTTTTAAAAGAATTGTAGAAAACTAGAGATGATCAATGAATTTTCCATTTGGAGAGTTTGTTATAAAATATTAAGAAAAAATATTTTTAAAATAATGCACAAAGCTTTGAAACAACTCTATTACTTGAGGAAAAAACCCTAACTATTATTATAAGGTCGATCTTTTCAAAATTGCTGCTATTTTCTCATTTTTACCAATCACAAACAGTAATTTAATTTAATTTAGTTTAGTTTCTTTTGTTTTAATTTAATACAAAAGCATGAGTTACTTTTTAGGTGGATTCAGAAACAGAATCAAGCGGTGCATGTGGCTTTGAACAAAATGGGTCCAATATTACGGGGTGTGACCCAGGACATTCCGTTAAGATAAATAAACTTTAATAGATTTTCAGTTTGCAGTCACACCAAATGCTGTGCCATCAACTCCTCTCTGTCTCTATTGTTATAAAGTCAACTTTAGCGCTATATATCTTTGATTTGTTGTACAGGAATTCTGAAATCCCAGGACTACGGAGCATTTTGAGTTTAGAATGTCAACACTTTTCAGTAGATCTGAGAGGAATGCTTTCTGCCACCTCCTTAGATTTTAGCTGATGTTTGTTTAGTGGATGTCCTCATTTTCTGACAATCAATAAGTTGTTATTGCATATGACTTGACCCAACAAATCAATACCACTTTGATACTGCAACTCAGCATTTTGTCTGTACAAGAGGTCGCTTTGAAGGAGGGACTGATTTTTGACCCCTTTTGGCCTGTTAAAATGCACACTTATGACTCATCTCAGAACAAAATCGCATCCACTGGCATAATCTCTGGTTACAGGACCCATGGGCATGAACCTTTTAGGTCAAGCAACCACATGGCAGCAACACACATGAGAGTGAAATCAGCTTTTGAACTTGAAATTGCCTGCCAGTGACCAGACTGCATGAGACATGCGTTCAGCTACCAGCCTTAACCTGTGGGTGGTTTCCAACTGTGTTCAGACTTCCTATGGAACCCCAGGAAGGAAAGCTGCTCTCCATCATGTAAATCTTGGATGAAAAGAAGAATGGCATAACCCCAATGTAATTATGAGAAAATGACTAGACAAATCCCAAACGGAAACTTTCTCAACACACCTGACCAGAACTCCTGAAAACTCTCAAGTTCATCAAAAACAAGGAACTCTGAGAAACTGCCCAAGCCAAGAGCAGCCTAAGGAGCCACGCCTCCTACATGTCATATGGAATCCGCATAGCAGGCTGGACAGAAAAGACCCTTAGGGCTTGAAAATGTATGTCCACACCAAAACCTGCACATGAATGTTCACAGCAGCTTTACTGATAATTGCAAAACGATGGAGCAAATGAGGTGTCCTACAGGAGGTGAATGGATAAATACTCTGTACATCCAGACAAGGGGATACTATTCAGTGCTAAAAGAAAATGAACCATCAAGCCATAAAAAGACATGGAGGAACTTTAAAATTATATTATTGAGTGAAAGAAGCCAATGAGAAAAGAATAAATTCTGTATGATTCCAACTATATGACATTGGGAAGGTAAAACCAGGGAGAAAGTAAAAAAGATTGGAGACATCCAGGGATTCAGGGGAGGGAGGGATGAACGGTGCAGTGCAGAGGATTTGTAGGGTGGTGAAGCTACTCTGTAGGACCCTGTAATGGTGCATTCGTGTCATTAGATAGTTGTCAACCCCATGATTGTACAACAACAAGAATGAACTACAACGGAAACTATGGCCTTTGGAGGATAACGAAGTGTCTATGAGGTTCATCAAGTATAAGAAACGTACCGCTTTGGTAGGAGGTGTGGACAATGTGGGTGGAGCACTTGTGTGGGGCCAGGGGGATATGGAAACTCTGTACTTCCTGCTCAGTTTCAATGTGAACCTAACATGCTCTAAAAAATAGTGTCTACTAATAAGTAAACAAAGAAATTATGTGAAATCTAAGGAAGTCTGCATAAGGTATGGATTTTAGCAAAAATATAGCAATATGGGCTCAATAGCTTTTATAAATATGCCAGTTAATGCAAGAGGTAAGTGGTAGGGGAACCTGAGTGAGATGATGGGCAAGGAGCTGTATTTACCAATTGATTGTATCACCAATCAATGTTGTGATTGTCTGTCAATCTAAAACTATTCTAAGATCTTTTAAAGTTTTTAATAGAATGAGAGGAATAGGCTGAGAAAAATAGAGAAAGAAGAGCAGGGAGTTTTCCAATGTATGGGTACATTACATCATTTCTAATAAAAATTCTAGAAGGGGCCTTCACTGAATTCTTCTCTAATTGTGTAAGGCACTGTGATAAGCACTTTTCTCATATCTCATTTAAAAGTAGTACAACCCGGGCCGGTCCCGTGGCCGAGTGGTTTAATTCAGACGCTCTGCTTCAGCGACCCAGGGTTTTGCTGGTTCGAATCCTGGGCGCGGACATGACACCGCTCATCAAGCCATGCTGAGGTGGCATCCTACACGCCACAACTAGAAGAACCCACAACTAAAAATACACAACTCTGTACCGGGGGGCTTTGGGAGAAAAAGGAAAAAATTAAATCTTAAAAAAATAAAAGAAGAATAACACAACCCTATGAGGGAAGAACAATTCTCCCTCGTTTACAGATGAGGTGATGACATTACAGGTTTACGGAACCTACCTACAAAGTTTCTTACCTCCACAGTGCTTTGGTTTCTGTATCTGCAGAAATGAAGTCATAACAGGGTTCCCGTGAAATGGCAGTGAGGGAAGTTTGAGAATGAGGCCTGGGATGCAGAAGCCCTGTGACACTGACACTCATCGTCAATGTCCTCCTCCTCCTGCTCCCCATCATCACCATCTAGTTATCTTGGGGTAAAGTCAGTATCTTTAGTCTCACTTTCCTCAATTGTCAAATGGGAGTAAGGTCCCACTGGTTTGATGGAAGGATACAATTAATTTTTCTAGGTGAATACTTCTCAACTTCAAATCCCCAACAAAGAGAAGTCTTGATGACAATAAAGCAGTAATAGGGTCTCAGGTTCCTTGCCTTCCTCCTGCCTACTTTCCTCTCTACAACATTGCTTCTCTTTCCCATATCCCCTGTGGGGTTGGTTGGCCAAAGACAATACCGTTTCAGACCAACGGAAGACACAAAACCCTGGGCTACAGATCTGCTCGCTTTGCTCTTCCTCTGGGGTCATTGATGCTCAACCAGGACGTGAAGGACAGGTACGTCTGCAGTGCCAGTCCCCTCCCAATACATGTGCAATTTCTTGTATAAAGCTTGTGGCCACTCTAAGGTGTGAGTTTGCTCACTCTTCTGTGTAAAAGTATCCAACAGATTCCAAAGCCCCATCTAAGGCAGGAAGGGCAAAGGGGTTTTGTCCTCATGCCAACACTGATGGATG
>NW_025793371.1:0-11564 GCF_021613505.1 Equus quagga | reverse complement strand
ATTCCAGCTCCACACTTACCAGCTGTGTGTCCTGGGCAAGTGAATCCATCTCTCTGTGTCTCAGACTTTGCATCTGTGAAAAGGGGTGATGACAATGCAATCCTCAAGGATTATTGGGAGGATTAGTTGATGGAGGATCACTCTCTCTGAGCCCAGTGTCCTCATGCATAAAATAGGATAGCAGGTTTGTACTTCATGGGGTTGCTGTGAGGATTTGCTGAGATGCTGAATGGAAGCTCTGAGCACCAAGCTTGGTGCACGCCAAGTCTTAACATGTGTGTGCTCCTATTATTAATACGTCTGGGTTATCTCCCCTTGATTCCATACTATACTTTCCCTCCCCTTGGGTGGAGAAGGGCAGGAATCAATATTTAAGAATTAAAGAGTCATTAATCAAATACATAACAACAAATTAAATGACTTCTAGTAAGCATTTCCCATGGACCTAGCACACAATAAACATATTGCCAATATTTTTCACACACTCCTACAAACATGCTGCATGGTAAATATTTTTTACTTTAAAAATTTTTGTTAGGGGCCAGCCAGGTGCTGTAGTGGTTAAGTCTGGTGTTCTCTCTGTCGGTGGCCTGGGATGGCAGGTTCAGATCCCAGGTGCAGAACTACACCACTCCTCAAGCCATGCTGTGTCGGTAACCCACATACAAAAGAGAGGAAGATAGGCATAGATGTCAGCTCAGGGACAATCTTCCATAGCAGAAAAACCAATTTGTTAAACTACAACATATATAAGAAAAATGCACATAAATGAATAACTCAATGAATTTTCATAAGTTGAACATCGTCTCCACCACCAGCACCAGGATCAAGAAACAGAATGTGACCAGTTCTCCAGAAGCCCCTCATGCCCCTCCCAGGCACTAACCTTCTCCCATAAATTGGGCTTTAGTGGATGCTGCCACCTGGTTTGATAAAGTGGTCATAGGACTTACCTCCCACCCGCAGTGTGAGGGCCCCTGTTGCTCCACATCCTGTGAGATTTCTGTTCCCACTTTGCAGGTGAGGAAGAGCAAAAGGGAAAGTGCCTTGTCCCAAACCTAGTTAGTGAGTCATAGGACGAGGATTCATCCATCATTTAAGCTCAGATATTTGCTGAGCTCACACGCTGTGCCAGCCCTGCACTGGGGCGGGGGGTCATTGGTCTCCCCAGTCCACACGGTCCACACCCTCATGGAACCGCTCTTTGGGCTGGGTTGAATTTGAACTCATCTGTTCAGTGCCAACGTTTATGCTTTTCTCCACCATCACCCTTTCTCTACACTCCCTTGGAGCCCAGTAAAGTGCTTGGCGTGTAGGAGGTGCTCAATAAGTGTAGGTGGACTGAATGAGTGAATGGGAAATCCCCACAGGGCCTTTGCCTGCATTGATGAGCAAACCCATAGATGGGCTTCTGACTGCAAATTGCAGGAAAAGAAACAGTGTGTCCTAGGATATTTCTGAGCTGACGAGAAAACCCAGGAATATTTAGTCTCAAGATGGACCTTCATCAAGTCTAACTTCTGGAATCTGAACCTCAGAGCCCAGGTCTGGAGGCCTCTGCACCTTCAGAGCTGGAATTTATTATGGGAGGGGACAGGATGTCCACAGGGCCTGTGCTAAAGGTTTTTGGGCCAGTGGAAATCCCACTCTAAGGGAGGCGTAAGGTCCCAAGATGTAGAATCTCCTTCTGATCATAATTGAGGGACTGGAAATCACTATGTCTGGCATGTGGAGGGTTGGCTGGATTCACATTTGGTTGAGCTCCTGAGCAGCAGCCTGTTCTGTCAGGGCAAGAGGCAGTGTGAGTCACCAGCGTGTCTGCCCCTCCAAATCCCAGGTCCACAGTGAAGGGAATTCTCATTTATTCATGCTGACCAATGACCAGTGCCAGGAGCATTTGTGTTAGAACTCTTTCTAAGTGATAGCTAATGATTAACTTCTTGTTGTCTTCCATGCACAGGACTGTGAGCCCTGTGAGGACAAGCACCGTATCTGTTTATCTGCAACTCAAGAGGGGTGGTCTCAGTCTAGGGTGGGGCCAGTGCTCCCAAAGGGATTGAATGGAAATCTTGGGCGAAGATCTCTAGTGACAGGTAAGTTTGAGTGACTTGGTGAGGAACAGCCTGCTTTGTAGGGATCTCCTCTGTTGTCCTTGCATTCTCAGGGGACAGTACTTGTCATCATCAAATGGTCACCTCTAAGTGACCTCAGAGCACATGCAGATCCCCTCAGCAGGCCTCACTGGGACCTCTGTCCTGAGTACCTCTTCCAGCCATTTGCCACTTCTGAGTCCTCCTCTCTGGATGGACACAGACACTCATCCATGAAGATTTTCAACAGTTTCACATCCAGCTGCCTAAGTATTTCCCTGATCAGAGGACATACCTGGGCCAGCAGCATAGAAGAGTCAGACCAAAGGCTGGGAAAAGAACGCTAGAGGCCTGTGGCTAGAAGCTTAGATGCCACTGGATTTCCACAAGGAATCATGGCAATAGTAGCTCCCTTGTATTGAATGCCATCAACATGCCATGTACAGCACTTTCGTGCTTTGTCTCTATGAATCCTTTTGACAACTCCATGAGCTATGGACCATAATGTTTCCCATGCTACAGATGGGGAAACTGAGGGTCAGTGAGGCTAAGTCACTTGTCCCAGGACACCCAGACACTAGACGGCAAAACTGAAATTTTTAATGGAGATCCTTCAGGTTCTAAAACCCAGGATTTGAACCTCTTTGCTGAGTTCACAATCTATATGGCCAGACCGTCACACTCAAGGATGCCCAGGGCCAAAATACTTTTCTCAGGCTTACCTGAGTTTCTCCCAGGTGTGGGGTAACCTTTTCCAGGTTCTCTCTGAGGTGTAGAGAAAATGTTTCAACTTTGGTGGGCTATCTCTAGAAGGAGAGGTAACATACAGAACAGATAGATAAATACGGGCTGTATGAATGCCGGTGCTAAGTGTTGAGTACACCTCACATAGTCATTGAATCCTCAGCCAGCCCTGTCCAAGAGGCATCACGGTCAGCAACACTCAAAGGGGTGACTCAGAAGGATGATGTTAATTGTCTAAGATGACATGGCCAGTAAGTGTTGATTAGACTAGAACAAGGTCAGCAGAGCTTCAGGGTCCACAGTCTGCCCCCTGCACTGTCCTCTCCACAAGCATCCGGCATAATCTAGGCATTCAGTGAATGTCTGATGGATAAATGCGTGGACATCCACTAAATACTTAGTTGCTTTCAGCATTCTGGAGTTGCAGAGAGAAAGCTGATGCAAATCTTGCCCTTGAGGGACTCAGTGTGTTGAGGTTGGCAGACTTGGTCAGCCAGGATATGGGTCTTCATTTAGCTCTGTTTTTTTCCATCTTGTTCACTACTGTATCCCCAGCATTAAGCATGCCATGCCTGGCACACAGTAGGTTCACAGTAAATATTTATTGAACGAAGGAGTGTTGAGGAGGAGGTTTCAAGAAGAAGGGAAGGGTATTCCAGGCAAAGGATCAGCATGTGCAAAGGCATGATAGTATGCAAATAAGCGGCATGTTGATGAAGGGGTGGGTCTTTCCAAGAGACTAGAAGGCAAAGGGCTGCAGAATAGGGCAGGTGTGAGGAAAGTAGGACCTTGAGTGACACCCAGATGATTGCTGTTCTTCCAGAGGGCATTGGAGAACCACTGGAGGATTTGGAGCGGGGGCTGGGGACGTGAGAAGTTTTCTGTGTTAGAGAGTTACTTCTGCTGCATGGAGAGAATGGACTGAAGGAGGTGAGGTCCAAGTCCAGGGGTCAGAGGATACTCCTGTGAAGGTCCAGGAATGAAATTTGAGCTGGGGAGGTGGCTATGGGGATGGAGAGAAAGGAAGCAAGTGGGGTCTACCAGGAGGTCATGGAAGGGAGCCAGTAAAGAGGGGTTTCAGGGAGTGAGGAGCGAGAGTCTGGGTTCTGGGAGGGTGGCAAGGCCTTCACTGGGGTGGGGGCCTAGGAGGAGAAGTAGATCCTGGGGAAAGGGTGAGATCAGTATGGGCTCTTCTGGGAGGTGGTGGAGCTGTGTGGCTACAGCCAGGACCAGTCACCCTGGGGAGGGGCAACTGGGACCTTACTCAGCCAAGACTGTCATCTGGATGCTGCTGGGCTCCATGCGGCAATCGCCTATCACCAGATTCCTCTGACCAAACTCATCTTTCTCCTGCCGGAATTCCACAAAGCGGTTGATGCACGCACGCATGTTTATGATCTTGTCATTGAAGGGTCTGGGGACTAGAGAGAGGAGGAGGAAAGGAAAGGGCAGGAGACAGAGGAAGAGCAGGGGTGGAAGCAGCTGAAGAGAAGAGTGGCTCTTTAGACAAACTGACAAACCGGCCTGGTGGGCCCTTCCTGGACTGCATGTTAAATCCTGTAGTTGGTGATTAAGGAGAAAACTGCTATGAGCTACAGTGGCTTCTGAAAGTCCTTTAAATAGACCAGATTAGTGGCCTTTGGAAATTCAGAAGTTGAGAGTGAGTCTTATTTTTAAAATCTTCACATCTTAGCTGCAGCCTCCCTTTCCTTGAGGGCAGTGGATGTTAAAGGATGGTTTGAACAGGAGAAAGGAAGGGTGAAGAGATAATTATAGTTTCTTTCTTTTTTTAAGTCAATATAGTGGACTCATATAGGTTCAAATGAATAAATGACCTGCCTCCACTGACCAGTGATGGCCATCCACACGTCAGCTGAAGAAATCAAGGAAGCGAGACGTGAAGTGACTTACTCAAGATCACACAGCGAGTGAGTTCGGAAACCAGGATTTGAAACCAGGTTGGAGTCAGGAAGATCTGGGTCCCCAGGTTGCCAAATTCCCCTCCCCTGCAGCTCCAAGGTTGTCATTAGGAGGAGCAGCGCCCCTCAGACCCCACTTCTGTGTGACGCACAGTCTCATGTCAGTGTTGACTTTAGGGGAGATATTTGCGGAGAACTACTCCTTAGTGAATCAGCTTTTCTCTGCCTGAAAAATATATCCTGAACTTAGCCATGTCCCATCACCTCTGTCACTTTCACCTGGTCCAGGTCACCATCACTTCTTGCCCGGAGATGCTCTAGTTTCTGGCTCCTTGTCATGAACTTGGGGTCTCTAGAAACTATTCTCCATGTGGCAGCCAGAGTGGCCCTAACACTCCCTGTCACTCAACAATCTCCACTGGTTTCTCACTGCTCTTGGAATAAAATCCTAACTCCACACCATAGCCCCTAAGACCTGCAGGTCTGGCCCCACCTGGCTCCGTGACCCCATCTGCTACCATCCTCCTCCTTATCACCCAGCCACACAGGTCTTTTTCTCTTCCGCAAACACACCAGTCTCTTCCCTACCTCAGGGCCTTGGCACTCCCCACTCTCCATTTCCTTCATGTTGTTTGCTTCCTTCTCTTCATTCAAGTTTCTCCTCAAGGGTTAACTCTTTAGAAAGGGCTCCTGATCAGCCCGTCACTCTCTCTCACCTCTTGCCTTGCTAAATTTGTTTTTGATACACCCCTCCATCTGAAATTAGTTATTTACTTTCATGGCCTACTCACTAACTAGGATGTGAGTTCCAAAAAGGCAGTGGCTCTGTGTCTGGTTTATAGCTGTCTTCCTGGTACCCAGCCCAGGTCCTGGTATGCAGTAGGCGCTCAATAAATTTTTAACAACTGTTAAAGCAATGACTGAAGGGAGGTGATTGTGACTGCACACATCAAGGAGAACCCTGCTAGTGAGCACTGGCACTTGTGAAAATGGAGAGAGTGAGGGATTCGAATCAGAGAGATGGGAGCTTGAGGCTGAAGTTCTGGGGTTGCAGTTGAGCAGCTTGGAGAGTGGGAAGCTGAGGGAAAAGGGAGGTGAGCAGGACAGGCCCAGTTCTGCCAGGTTCATGTAGCAACCAGTGGCTGTGCATCCACCGTGTGCAGCAGAGAAAGCTCCCAACCACTCCTGTGGGTGGGAACAGTTATGCCAATTTCACTGATGAGGACCAGAGGCCCAAGCTCAGGTTGCTCAAATACCTTGCCCAGAGTCACTCAGCTGTCAAGCAAGACAGTGGGGTTCGAATATCTGACTCTAGTCCTGGGATCCTTTGGCTCCCTGGATATTTATCCAGGCTATGTTCTCTGTGTACCATTTGTCATAGATGAGGCCAGAGTGGCCCAGCAATTTCTGCAAGTTGGTGACAGAGCCAGAATTTAAATACAGAAACTTTTACTCTCAAGCCTTCCCTTTTAATTACCCTGATAGGCGGCCACCCCAAATGACCCCTTGTATAGGGCCCCCTGCTCATCTTCTATTGGGACTTACATCTCCTCCTTCTAATCTTCCTTTGCCTTCCCTCTTCAAAAGCCTTGCACCTCCATCCCGTTGACTCTGCCCTCTGACCCAGAGCTTTACAAAGAGTCCCTGGGCCAGGGCTGGGGTTCAGAGTCTCACAACTACCTGATACTGTTTGAGGTTCGTGCTGCCAATTAGCCAGCCCACCATCCCTGTGGCCATCTGGCCCGAGGCATTCAGACTGTCCAGGAGGTAGATGTTCTGGATTCAGCCTTCTGCGTTGTGCTTCATGAGGCCCTGGGCCATAACTGGAAATGGACAAAGGACCAGTGACGTGGCACAATGTCATGGAAAAGCTGGGGCATTCAGAGTCAGGAGGGCTAGGTTGCAGGCTGGTGCACCCACTGCTTGCTGAGAGATTTGTGCCTGTCATTCTCCTGTCCCCAACCCTGAGACCCCCATTCTTCATTTTTGAAACTGCTTTGCAGAGATGATGTGACACACCTGCAGAGGGTCTGGCAGCCTGCAGCTGCTCAAAGGAGAGGTTATGGTTGAAAGTTCCCCAAGTGCCACATCCCTGATTCCGGGACACAAAGCCTGACATGCAAGATGTAGAGCATGATAAATGTTGAAGAGAAAAACAGGTGGGAAATTAAAGAGAGAAGAAATGCAAATCCTCCAATTCCAGGCCTGAAATAAACTGCAGGAGTGAGTGGAGCTACCAGCAGAAAAGAATGAATCCCCAAGTGAAGAGAATTTTAAAAGCTATGAGCATGCTTAAATCCTGCCTCGCTTGGCTCTAGACTCTCCAGCCCAGGATGTGGGCCCAGCTCTGACAGACCTCGGAGCTCACCACTGGACACATTGATTTCACTGACCTGCCTCTCCCTATGATCCACACTGAGACCTATGGGTTACTGCAGAAACCATTGTTATAGCTCACCCCGCTTCCCACAGTGCCAGCTCCCAAACTCCCTTTCAGCACCTTATCTTTCTGCTGCCTACAAACAAGAAAGTATGTCTGGAACCACAGATCTGAGTTCAAATCCAACTTCTGTAACCAGGCTGCGTCTTGATTTCTTCATCTGTATAATAGGGGTCGTGATGATACCCATCTCATAGGATTCTTGTGAGGAATATTGAGACCATTCATGCAAAGAATATTAATTGAGCATCTACTGGGCGTCAGGGCCTGTGCTGGGCACTAAAGACACAAATCAGTTTTCTGTCTAGTAGGAGAGACATTCATTAACCAAGTAGTTTCAAGGATAGAATGAAACTGTTGGCACACCTAGAACTCTTAGTAGTTCTTACTTAATGATGGTAGTAGCTCTGGGGAATTTGTGAGCAGCAGACATTAGTAGTTGCCAATGAAGTATCCTTCCATACATCTATCCATCCTCCACCTATCCATCTATCCAATATCCATCCCACCACCCATCCATCCTCACATCCAAATCCATCCTCACATCTCTCCTCCACCTATCCATCTATCCAATATGCATTCATCCTCCCATCCATTCCCCCATCCACCCACTCTCCAATCCATTCTTCCTATCATTCCATCTATGCTATCATTCCAGTCTTAATCCTGTTTTGACTCAGGCACTCTCCTGGTCCAGATGACACTGTTGATTATGAGCCATTATTGCATGGTGACTCTTTCAGGTTTATAGTTGGCATGTGACCCAAGTTGGCCATATCAGCCTAAACAGAAGATGTTATGTTTCATGTTTGAGAAGAAGGTGTCTTTCTCTTTCTTCTACTGGAAAGGAACAGGACAGTCCATAGCTCCAAAGGCCACTGGCCAATGTTTTCCTACCACACTGGGGACCAGCAGCCTGCAGATGAAACCATGATGATAGGAGAGCTAAAAAATGGACAAAAGTCAGTTCTGGTTGGCAGCTTTGAGCTGCTGATTGAACCCAACCTGGAGCTTCCCTGTCAATGACTTTAAGTTGCATGAAATAACTCTGTTTATTGTTTCCTTCAGGTTGAATTGGGTTTTCTGTCACTTGAAGCTAAGCATCCTAACTGATACATGAGACACCATATTCACAGGTGGAAAAGCACTTAGCACATACTTCTTTCATTTAAGTCTCAAAAGCAGCCCCATGAAATAGCATTCTAACTGCATCCGTTGTACAGATGAGGATACCGAGGCCCACAACTACACAGGAATGGATTTGATAACCTAATTGAAATGGATACATTGATGACAAACCATAAAATACCAAGTTGTGATGAGGGAAAATGGGAAACATTGATAATCTAAAACCATTAAGAAATAGAAATAGCAATTGAAGATCTCACTCTCAAAAAGCTTTCGATCTAGATGGTTTTATGGAAGAGTTTACACCAAATTTTTATGAAGAATTAATTGTGAAAGAAAATAGAAAAATAAGAAGAAGCCAAATTCATTTTATGAGGCTACTACAACTTGCCTACCATCAAGGACAATACAAGGAAATTGACACATCAAGTTTATGTACGAAAAATGTGCAAAAATCCTAAATAAATCGCTGGCTAACAAATCTAATAGCTGATGGTATATTATAAAAATGTATTACCATATAAAATATCATATTTTAGTCTGATATGTTATAGATACATTATAAAAATAGTACATTATAAATATATCGCTATAGGACATAAGAAAATTATCATATTTATTCCAGAAATGCTAGAATGGGTTCAAAATCAAAAATCTATTAATGTGGTTTATCACATTAATGGATTAGAGGAAAAAATGGATTAACTTTTAGATGCAGAAAAATATTTGTTAAAGGCCAATACTGATTTATGATTAAGAAAAATTCAGAAAATTGGGAATATATGGAGAATTCTTTAACAAGATAAAAGCTATATTCCAAAAGTCTACAGGAAACACCATATTTAGTGGAGAATTCAAGATACATTCCCATTCCTATAGGAGCCTTGGCTACACCGCAAGGTAGGAAAAAGGCACAAGAAGTATAAGGTTATAAGAGAAGAGAGAAAACTGTCACTATTTGCAGATGAAACAACACTTTATATAGAAAAGCCAACAGAATAAATAAGCCAATGTATTAGAACTAAGAAGAGGTCAGCAAGACTTTGGGATAGCAAATTAATTTTCAAAAATCAACAGCTTTCCTCTCATCTGCACCAAGTAGAAAATATAGTAGAAAGATAGGTAATATTTACTGCAGCAACAAAAGCTGTAAATTCTCTCAAATCAATTTAAAAAAGCATGCTCACGACGTTTATAGGGCTTTTAAAATTCTATTAAGTGATATAAGGCAAAATCTGAACAAATTGAGAGATATACTGTTTGTGATTGTGTGACTCAACATTGCAAAGATGCCAACTCTCTCTAAATTAACAAACAAATTCAATGTGACTCCAATCAAATTTCCAGATGATTTTTTTCTTTTTTAAGGAACTCAATATAATAAAAAAATTCATTTGGAAGAAGAAAGTTCTATCAGATAAAACAGTAGTTTACAAAGACATAGTATTTAAAATATTGTGTTATTCGTGTCTAAACAGTTACAGAGACACAGAATACAGAGCTCAGAAGGGAATCTATGTGTTTGGAAAGTTGATCATGAAGTAGATGGGCTGAGAAAATGGACTCGTTATTTGGAGAGAGGGGAAGCTGGACCTGTAACTCACAGATATAAACATACATCAAGATGGCCTCCAGATGGATTAAAATCCTAAATGTGAAAGGTAAACTATAAAGCTATTAAGAAGAACAAAGTGGAATGTGTCTGGGATGGGGACAAGGGCTTAGGACTCATCAAACACAAATCATAAGACGAAATTCTAATGAGTTTGAAAATATTCTTGCTCAATTCAGGACCTTCAAACAAAGGAAATAAATGACATTTTGGCAGAAATGTTAGCAACGCTTAGACCTGACAAGAGACTAATGTCAAGGATAAATTAACATCTCCTTAAATCAAGGAGGATAAAACAAAGAAAAACAGGAAAGCAAATAGAAAAATGGACAAAATACAAGAACAGAGAATCAAAGAAATCAAAATAGTTAACAAAATTACGACAAGATGCTCAAACTTCCTGCTAAACAGATAAACAATTAGATATCACTCAACTACACATCAGACTTTCAAAAACTAGAGAGATGGAGTTATGAACTGAATTGTAGCCCCTCCATTCACATATTGAAGCCCATCCCTCCAATGTGACTGCATTTGAGACAAGGCCTTCAAGGAAATAATTAGGGTTAAACGAGGTCCTAACGGGGGGGCTCTAATCTGATAGGACTGGTGTTCTTATAAGAAGAGGAAGAGACACCAACATGCACTCTCTCTCTGTGCACACACAGAGGAAAGGCCAGGTGAGGACACAGCTAGAAGGTAGCCATCTGAAAGCCAGGGAGAGAGGCTTCATCAGAAACCAACGCTGTGGGCACCTCCATCTTGGACTTCCAGCTTCTAGAACTGTGAGAAAATAAATGTCTATTGTTTTAGCCACCTGGTCTGTGGTATCTTGTTATAGCAGCCTGAGTAGACTGATAAAGATGGATACTCACCAGTGTTGGGAAACACAGAGAGACAGTTATGCTTGGTTATTACTGGAGCCAGTGTAGACTGGCACAGCCGTTCCAGAGAGCAATCTGGCAGTCTTCAGTTAAATTGAGGTAGCACCCGCCCACGCGCCCAGCCATCCCCTTTCTGGGTGTATCCCAGAGAAATTCTCCCACAGATCCTAACAGGGACACGTGCCAGGATGTTCATCTCAGTGTAGTTTGTAATAGTGGGGAACCAGAGACAACTCAAGAGTCCATCCCAAGGGAAATGGGCAAGTAGTGGTGAAATGGAGGAATCTCATGGACTTCTCTGCACCGATGTGAAGCCACAGACGTCAAAAGCATGGTGTCCAGTGAAAACAGTAAAAAACAATGAGACCCATATGGCAATACCACTTATGTAAATCAAAACACCGCATGTTTCACAAGGATGTGGGCATACTTAAACACACGTGTTAAAGACAGTGCAGTGCCTGCCAGTGGGAGGAGAACAGGAGTGAGGATGAGAGGGAAAGTAGAAAATACATAAAATAAAACACATGAGGGGCCTTGTGGTGATCCATGACGATGATGACGTGCTATGAATTGGCATATGGTCAGCTCAACGTCAATTTTCTATACTTGAGGTGAGGTCTAATGAAAAAAGGAAGAAAGGAGGGGAAGTGATTGACCCGAGGTCACCCAGCAAGTCAGTGGTGGGGTCCAGATGATGCTGCGAGGTTGCTGACAAAATAATATGAAGTAGGAAAAGCACCTGGT
>NW_025793370.1:0-11193 GCF_021613505.1 Equus quagga | reverse complement strand
GACATCCATCCCCTGGATTGTCTCTGAGAACCGCGGAAGGAGCTCGAGAGGGGGGTCGGGGGAGTTCACGGAGGGAGTCGCGATGCAGGGGCAAGTGCCGAGCCCTGGAGCCCCCACTGCTTCCCAGGGAGCCGTGGCGAGATGGCTTTTCTTCCTTCTTAAAAACAGGCAGCCACTAAGTGGAGAAACTGAGACCCCTTGTCCGCCTCTGAATCTCAGTCCAGTGCTGTTTCCAGTAAACCAAGGCAGTGCATCAAACTTTGGGACTAGAGTCCTCTGATCCTCCCAGTGAAGCATGAGCAGAGTGTTCTGATAAATAACAACTACAGTGGTAATAACGGTCTCAGCCCAAGTTCCCCAGAAAACGGACATGAAGCAAAAGCTTATGTGCTAAAACGTGGGCGAGTGCAACCCCGAGAGGCAGGAGCAGGAGAAGGAGGCAGGGAAGGAAGAAAAGAAAGTGCAATCAGTGTCCACCCAGTGGACAGAGACTCAAACTGGTCTCCCTGCCCACTCTTGCTGGGCGTCCTCGGGGAGACAGCAGTTCATGCCAGATCTCCAAGGACGGCCATTTCCTGCGTGGTCTGCTCTCCCTCCACACAGCCCACCTGGGAAAGAAGGAGAGGAGTTGACCCCCTGGCTCCCATGTCCCGCTGGTAAGTGTCTACCCCCTGGGGCATTAATTTTCAGGGCTCCCAGGCTGCCTGTGTGCGGACACCTGGGGGAATCCCTTGGAGTCTGAGGCCTCAAAGGTGACAGGGAATCGCTGACATGCCAGGAAGGCACTCTGCTGGAAACACCTCCATGGTGTTTGGCCCGTGGGGCTGGAAAGGCACATGGCAAATGGACGCGGGAGGGGCCGGCGCTTGCTAGCTGAAGCTTTAGCGTGTCGGACCATAACCGTCCCGTCTGCCGCTGTCTTGTCTCGGGGCTTGAAGTGCTCCCAGAGAACCAGTACTCGTGCTTCAGGACCCGGCTCAGAAGTCCCGTCCTTCCTGACTCTTCAGGCAGAGCTCTCTGCACCCTCCCCTGGGCCCCCACAGCCCCTGGTCTATGCCTCTTTATGACACCGTGATGGACACGTGCTGTTTTTGCCCCTCAAGCTCCTGTCTTCTGCTAAAGTGACTGACTCTCCTTTGTGGAATCTCTCAGCTCCTTTTGATTTGGGTGGGGCTGACTCCTCCGTGGTTCCCCGTCGCGCCATCCTGGGAGCTGAGGTTATTCACAGAGCTGCTCCAGAACCAGGTCTGCAGACTCGCAGTCCATTTTGCTGTCCATTTCATCCCAAGCGGTTGATTTGTTTGCGGATAGTTATCTCATAGATAGTGAAAACAACACTGTAGTTCAACCCACTCACCATCTGTTCTCAACCTTTTCTCCCTGGGAACCTTCCAACTAGGGGTGGCATACGACAGAGTCCTAGACAATGAGATATGATCAGAACTCTGCTGTGGGTTTCCTAAAGCTATTCTGTTTTCAGGCACTAAAAAGCAAAATTGATTCAGGCACTGTCCTTCCCTCTCTTCCTCATCTTCGTACATTGGAGGGATATGGTGGATATGATGGATGGAGCAACAGCAGCCAACTTGCAGCCATGAGGGAAAGGCCAAGAGAATTATGAAAACCTCAGTGCTGACATCTCTGAGATCTGGACCACCGGCAGCAGTTTCCTGTTCTGGATTTCTCATGATTTGAGGAAAATGAACAGTTATATGATTAAGTTTCTGTAGCTGGATTTTCTATTCCTGGAAGCTGAGAGCATTCCTGACTAATGTGGTTGGTTTTTCTGTTGAACTAGTGAACAATAAGGTGGTAATGACTGAAGATTCCTCAATCTCCAAGACTGTCTGAGCTAAAAGGAATCTCAGATAGTCGTCAGCCAGCGACCCGCCACTTCGTTTCACAGGGGGGAATAAAGGACACGAAAGGAGAAGCTACTTGCCCAGATGCTTCAGGAGTGAAGGGCAGAAGCAGGCCTGTAGCCCCCATTTCTGGATTTCCAGCTCCTGGTCACCTCCAGCTCATCTCACTGCTGGGTGCTGTCCTCCAGGCGATACAAACAAGAGCCAACTTTTATAGAGCCCTCATATACCACGTGCGGATTAAACACTTTACTTAGAGTAACTCACTTAATTCTCACCAAAATCCTCTGAGGGAGACACTCTTGTTATCATTCACATTCGCAGAGGTGGAAACTGAGGCACAGGGAGATTGAGTAACTATCCAAGCATCTAAATCCAGAGATTGCAGAGTTGTGATTGCCACCTGGGCGTCTGGAGTCAGAGCCCCCAGCTTGAACCTCTAGACCACATCGTCTCAGTGAGGTTTCCGAAATACTAGCAAGAGATTCTTGGGGCAGGACAAGTAGGGGTCGCTTCGCAGGGCCGCCTCTTGGGACAAACCCATGGGGCACTGCTCCCGTGGAAGACCGTGTCAGCAGTGCCTCCAGAGCTGTCCAGCATGGCGACCCGTGAGACTCAATGCCCCCAGGGAGCGGGTGACAACACAGACAAGTGCAGCAACTGAGTGCGAGGTCGGGGGCCCCTGTAGAGGAGCACGTGCCCCTCAGCTTCAACCCACGTTGCTCAGGAGGAGCACAGGCCCACGTTCTGTGATATCATCATTTTTCAATGAGCGCTGAAACTGGGACTTCTTTTTCTCTGTTTTAGCTTAATTTAATATATCTGCCTTGACTGTGCATCATTAGACTTTTTTCTCATGTAATTTTTTTGTCGACATAAAATTCATATACCATAGAATTCGCCATTTTAAAGTGTACCATCCCATGGCTTTTAGTATATTCACAAAGTTGCACAACCATCACCACTATTTAATTCCAGAACATTCTAATCATCTCCCCAAGAAACCCGAACCCGTGAGCAGTCACTGCCTATCCTCCTCTCCCCCGGGCCCTGGCCTCTCTGCTCTGTTGTCTGTCTCCGGGAGCATGCCTATAATGGATGCATCCATAACGAGATTATACGCCATGTGGCCTTGTTTGACTTGCTTCTTTCACTTAGCATAATGTTTCCAAGGTTAATTTATGTCGCACTACTTCATTCCTTCTTACGGCTGAATATTTCATTGAATGGATATACCACACTTGCTTATGCAATCGATGGACAGCACCGAGCTCCTTAATGAGAGGTTTGGAAATTTAAAGTCGACCCACCCTTCCACGTGAACCTGAGGATGGTTTCACAGCGTGGCTGTAACCTCATGCACAATGAGACGGTGAGAAGCATCCATCGGCACTGACTGGTCTCTCAGGTGCAGAGATGAGACCGCTAAAAAAGTTTCTCAGTGATGCAGGATGTCATTGGTCCCGTTTCAAAGACCTGTGTCTCTGTGGTTGCTCTTGCAGTGTGATTTGCAGGCGCAGTTCCATTAGTCCCCTCATCCCCGCCTGGGGCGATATGGATATGTTGCCCTCGCAGCAGGAGAGGCACTCCCAGGCACAGACGTAGCTCTAGTGACGAAGGGACGGAGTCCTGAGCTCAGGCTCTGACGGTCAGTCACCGCAGGGCTGTGACGTCCAGCACACCCATCGCTGAAGACGGAGGGGAGGTGCCTGAGCTCTCACAGCCCTGAGACTCCTCCTCTGGAAAGGAGTAGCAATTCCCCCTGTCTCTTCCTCTCCTTTGCATCAGATTCAGAGGCACAGGCGGGTTCTCACCAGGGCTGAGGGGCTGGGGCCGAGCCCGCATATTTGGAGGGTGAGTCAGTGGGCACGCATGGAAAGCTGGCCCAGACTCATGGAGACGATGCTGTGGGGGGTCTGTTACACATCGCGCCCTCGCTGCTCTTCATTGCTGCCTTCATGCACTCCCGTCAGAATGTCACCTGCAGAACATCCTCGCAAAGGCGTACCTTTCAGACAATGTGCTCAGGGGAAGAACCGATCCCCCACCTTCTCCTACCTCTAGCTGTTTTCCCACAGAGCCCTCGTTTCTGCTCATAAAAGCAGCCATTCGCTCCCCAAGTGTCTCACCACAGATAAACCCTCAGAGGTCAGTGGGAGCAGGACTACGTGGACGTCAAGAGGACAGCTGTCTTACTCTCTGAGGGCTGAGACAGTTTTCCTCCTCGTCCCACAACATCTCTGTAGCGAACAGATAGGGTTGCCAGTTGTCAGAAAATAAGCGGCCCCCCCGGGACGGGAACTCCTCGTTGCCCGCACTTGGCACCATTCATCAGGGCGAGCTTGTCTCGGGGGTGTCACATCCACGTTGGCGTCTCGGCTTCCCGCTCTTCAGTTATCTCCCTGAAACAAATTCCCTAAAACTGACTCTTGAGTCCCATTCCAGAACTCGCCATCATTTCTAAAGCGTACAAATCCCCTTAGGAATTTTTTTAATTGGCCACCAGTGTTCTGGTTTCCAGCAACCACATTACAAATTCCACAGGTTTCCAAACTTGCGTATATTAAAACTGAACAGATCTGAGCTTAAACTCAAAAGAACCAGATCATCGCGCCCTCTGAAGCTTAAGCGAAGCGTTGAATTGGGATAATCGATGTACAGAAATAAAGCACTTTTTCATCGTTTTATTTTATTCACTTGCAGGGACAAAGGTAACTACTCAATTGAAGAGAAACTAACCGATCAGTCAGATGGTCACTCAGCAAGTATGTTTTGAACAGCTACGCTGTGCGAAGCACTGTCATGTGATGACGTGTGCAAAGAAATGTATACAGTCCCATTAATGAGGCGTCAAGAATTCTGCTGGATTCTGAGACACAGGTGTGAGCAAAACACAGAGGTGACCACTGTGGGGAGGACGGAGTAAAGCAGAGGGTCCAGGAAATCGTAGCTCTCAGAAAGGCTCGGTGCTGTCAGGAGGTGAGTCAGCGGGATGCAGGGCTGGCGGGAGCCCTTCGTTTCCTGCGGGGTCTTCGAGGCGTGGAGACCGCTGCCGCTCAAGGAGCCCTCGGGCCGCACAGCTGAGAACCGCGGCGAGGAGTGCTGCCCCCACTGTCAGACCCCTCGGGGCACAGCCAGCTATGTGTGCAGGACATTAAAACACCCTGTGCCTCAGTTTCCCATCTCTGCTAACTGGGTGCTCGTACCTGCGTCATTGTAGCTGAGACCAGCACGTGAAGGGCTGCTGTGAGCACTGCCTGGAGCACAGAAGGGGTGGGTGGTAGCTGTCACGGCCACAGGGTCACAGGAGGTTTGGGTCTCTACTGGGGACCCAATGATAGCTCTGGCGTTTGCCGCAGCCAGCAAGGGTGTCTGAGCAGATGAGGACCATCCTGGGTCGGGGCCTTGGCACGGCAGGCAGACGTGCTGCCAGGCTGTGAGCCCCCCGAAGTGTGTGACCGCAGCGTCCTGTCCTCTCTGAGCCATCACCACGCAGTGCGGGCTGACTCTATGCAGAGTAGGGTTGAAGCAGTCGCTCTTCTGGCTGGTTGCAGTCCATTTGTGACAGCAATATGCAGAGACGAAAAGTTAAACAAATGTAGAAACAGAACTAAACGCCGCGGCAGGAAATCTTAGTGCTTTGGGCTCAAAGAAGACAGAGGCTCTCCATCAGGATGACTTTGTCCCCCACCACCGCCACTACCAATCAGGGGGCACGGGGCAACCTCTGGAGAGGTATTTGGTTGTCACAACTGGGGACGATGATACTGGCTTCTAGTGGGTAGAGACCAGGGATGCTGCTGAACATCCTACAAGCATAGGGCGGCCCCACAGAGAGCAAGGCAGCCCGACGCCACCGGTGCTGAGGCTGAGAAGCCCTGAGGTGAGGGAGCTGGAGCGGCTGTGCTCATCCGAGGGGGGCTCCACACTGCGTCTCGGAGGACGATGGAAGTCGGGGGACAGACAGGAGGGGGAAGCCTTCCAGGAGGGGATCACAGCACAGCGAGGTGAGGAGGCAGGAGTTGAGGGGGCGGGCTGGCTCAGCTGGAGGGGCCAGTGATGCGGCCAAGCGGGTGGAGGGGGCGTGGTTTGCTCTGCAGGCGTCTTCTCTTCTGACACCAGGTCCTCGGGCTCCCACTGGGGCCTGTAGCTGTGGTCCAGGGGGACTTTCAGCCAAACCCACACCCTCCCCAGCCCAGGGGTCAACATGTGACCAACACAGCCCAATCAGGTCCTCCCCTGGGGACTCCACTCACGAGCAGAGTGACATAAGGGCCCACAGGATTCACCGTGATGGCGGCAGAGGAGACCCCAGGAGCCGCCCCCATGCCCCCAGCTCTCTGTTCACATTTCGCTTTCCTACATTCCGTGACTCGCCCCGCATCCTCCCAGCGCATTTCTCCAAAATGTCACATCGAGGAATCCGGAGAGGGTTTCTGTCATCTGTCCTGGAAGTCGGGCGGGCGCCTGTGGCCCGGACCTTCCTCTGTCTTCCTCCCACAAGTCGAGTCCTGGGTGTGCAGAGCAGACAAAGGTCCCGCTGAGTGGAGGACCGTGGAGAGTATGAGTGTGTGTGTGCATGCATGTGTGTGTGTGCATGTGTGTGTGTCTGTGCATATATGTGTTTGTGTGCTTGTGTGCACATGCGCACATGTGTGTGTGTGTGTGAGAGAGACAGAAGGGCCACACAGGTGCAGCCAGGCTCACGGCCAACAGTGAACAGCTGTCTCCTCCGCTCCTTGAGAGCAGAACCCGGCTTTTGTTCACCCGTCTGGGAGATAAGCGTGTGCTGGAAGCAGGTGGCCCTGTCCGAGCCCTAAGGGAGAATCATGACTGGGCCGTGGCTCAAGTCCCTCACAGCAAGCCCAGTCCCCATCACTTGTGAGGGTTCAAGAGTGGGCGTGTCATCCAGTTCCAGCTGATGGGATCCCAGAGGAAATCTACTGGAGGCTTCTGGAAAGCTTTTCTCCAGACACACATGAGCAAAACCCTCCAGTGCTTCTTCCCTTCCTCTCTTTTGGACATGATCTGGTGATGCTGGAGCCACAGCAGCCACTTTGAAACCCTGAGGTGGAAGCCAGAGAATCTCAGAGATGCAAAGATAGAGGCCTGACATCCTGGAGCCAAGGAGTTAACCAAATCAGAGTCACGCTTTCTGGGCTTTTTGTTAAAGGAGCTAAAAAAAGGTCTTTTTAATTTAAGCCAGTTCTTCTCAAACTTTAATGTGCACACGAATCACCTGGGGCTCTCGTGCAGCTGCAGATTCTTGTTCCGAAGGTCAGAGGTGTAACCTGAGACTTAACAGGCTGCTGGTGCTGATGTTGCTGATCCGGGGACCCCAGTTTGGGTAGCGGGCTGTAAGCCACATTTTGCTGGATGTTCTGTTACTTGCTGCCCAAAGCCACCTAACTCTCATAACCATTTGCACATTAATCCTGCCCGCTGGGTGGGGCTCAGAGTCCCAGCTTCCCGCCAATCAGACACGCCCTCCTCCATCTGTGGGAGGGGCCGGGGACAGGGACCCGGCGGGAGGAGAAGATGGTCCTTCTTCCCAAAGACAAGAATGCTTGTTTGATCTTGGGAGAGAGAGAATGGAGATGATGGAGGCGAGCCGGATGACAGGGGTGGACGCTGCTTTGGGGCCGTTCTGTTCTCCTGTTGCCTCTTCACGGTCTGTTTATGAGACCCGGATGCCTTGAGGCAAAGGGCATTTCTGCCATGTCCGTTTCCTTTTGGGGAAAGAGGCCATAAAGCCCAAACTGTCATCTGTGGCCCAATCTTTTATGGTTTGCAGGCGCATCTTCGTTTTCTGCATCTTGGAGGGCATGCCAGCCTCCTGGGATTGTTCTCCAAGGAAGGGCAGCGGGGTCTCTGCTGCAGGGTGACCTACTGAGCCACAAGGATGCCCGGGATTCCTTCCTGGAAGCGAGGGAACCCTTCCTGGAAGTTGGGGATTCCATGTGGCCCGCTCACATCCCACTCTCCCCTGAGGTCTAGAGATTCATATGGTCTTTGAGTCGGGTGGTGGAGGAAATGTTGGAAATGGCACTGCCATTCATGTGCTGTGTGGCCTTGGGGGAATGGCTTGACCTCTCTGAAAACCAGCTTGCTCCTCTGCGAGCAGCAGGAGTCAGGGCAGGGGATTTCTTGGGGGCTTGCCTGCTCTGGAGCTCTTGGTCCTAAAATTCTCACGCTAGCGCATGGACGACAGGCTTGTCCCTCTGGGCTGCACATTCGAGTGGGCTGAGGGCATAAAGACACCAATCCACGCCCAGGTCCCCTCCCAGAGGGTCAGATTATATGAGTCTGGGGTCTGGGGTCCAGCTTGGACATCAGGGAGTTTTGAAGCTTCCCAGGTGTTACTAACGTGCAGCCAGGTTGATGCCACGGCCAGACCCGACTCTGCAGAAATAGGAACTGAGCTCAGTGGGCGGGTCAGCCTGTGGCTCTGGACGGCTCCCTGGCAGGTGCAGGACCCCAGCCGCCCTCTGCAGCCCGGCACCTCCCCTGGGACCCGGCAGACACGGCCCCTTTCTGTTCCCAGGAGCCTTCTCCGGCCCCTGCTCCCTCTGTCCTCCCGCCCCTTCCAGTCTCTGCAGGGAGCTGGGACCTCCCCGACACAAAGGCTCTTGTCCAGAGGGGCTCCTGCCTCGGCCCCGGGACAGTCCCTGCAATGAGGAGGGGCCGCTCCTGGCTGCCTCCTGGGGACAGGGAGGAAGGAGGGACTCGCGCAGAGACACAGGCACCGGAGTCTCAATGCGACCCTACTCCACGAAGCCCCTGACGCCGGGCTTGGCCGTGGGCGGGGAGGAGAGGAGAGGAGCCCGGACGCGGACAAGTCGAGGAGAAAAAGGAGGAGGAGCACCCCGCTACCAGACGTCGTCCCTGGGGGCCCATGTGTAGGTGTGGAGATGCCGGCTGCCGTCCAGAGCCGCGCTGAGCTCCCGAGGCCTGGCGCCTTCAGCCCACGGCCCACACGGAAGCTTCCGTCCCAGCTTCTTTCTGAAGTAACACGACTGTCGAGGCCCCTGCCCCCAGGATCTGGAGAGAGAGGAGCCACTCCTGCGGCCGAGCGCTGAGCACCATCCCGATGCTCCTGATGCGGGAGAGACAGACAGGCTGCTCCCTCTGGGGGGGTTTCCACCTCGGAGGCATCCGACGTCAGAGCGCTGAGCGAGAGCAGCTGCCTATGTCCCGTGGCTGGGCTGACCCGCCGGGTAGACCTCATTGGGACATAGACGCTCCATCAGCCGCTGCCCGTCTCCCCCGTGTCCTCCTCCCCTCCCCACACGTCCCTCAGCAAGTGGATGATCCGCACTTCCCAGCAGGCCCAGCTGCCTGTAGCTCCGTCAGGCCGCTCCCTATGCTGGATCCCACGCGGCTTCATCCGCTGGGGAACCTGGAGTCTGTGCAGAAGTCCCACCTCAGGGTCCCCACGCAGGGGCCTGCAGTGACACCCACACCGTCTGTCACTGGCCATGGGCTCTCGGGGGCATTAGCTGCCCAGCCTCCCCCCAAGGCCCTCGTGGCAGGGTGGGCACAGGCTGCCAGAGAGGGCCCAGGCCAGGACAGGTAGGGCTGACCACTGGAGACGGTGGCCTGGCCGGGGACAGGGAGTGGAGGGGACCTGACGGAGTCTGCTCAGGGTGGGGATGAGACCGGGGGAAGTCAGGGGCAGCGGGGAAGTTTCTCGTGTGACAGTGACACACCAGGCAGGACCCCTGTCCTGGTCTGAGGTTCTCACGGGCGGGCAGGCGCTGGCTCTTTGCTGGTTTTCCAAGTTTCTGTCACTGAGAAGGTCAGATTGGCCGCTTCTGCCCTTGAGTCCTCTTTGCCTCTGTCCATCTTCCTGCCTCCCAGGGGACAATGCCCCCATCCGGGGGACCCTTCCTGGCAAGAAAGCCCTGGAGGGGACTTCCAGGCTGGTGAAGTCCCAGCCCTGTGGCTGCTCTCGTGGAGGCTCCTTCTGGAGGGCGACCCTAGGTCCCACATTTCAACCCCGATTCCTCTGGCCGCCCCTGGGAGACTGGGGTGGGTGGGGTCCAACACGGCTGTCTCTCTCACTCTGTGAGCATCCGAACCAGCTGGGGTCGTGTTAGGACTCAGTTGGCCGGGCCGCCCCAGAGGGTCGAGTCCGTCAGTCGGGGGGTGGAGAGGACACCTGGTGTTTCTTTTTCTTTTTTTTCTAAAGTGAATTCAGTTCATTTATCCTTTTTTTTTGAAGAAGAAGAAGACTAGCCCTGATCTAACATCTGCTGCCAATCCTCCTCTTTTTTTTTTTTGCCGAGGAAGACTGGCCCTGAGCTAACACCGGTGCCCATCTTCCTCTACTTTATATGTGGGACGCCTGCCCCAGCATGGCTTGCCAAGAGGTGCCATGTCTGCACCCAGGATCCAAACTGGCGAACCCCAGGCCGCCAAAGCCAAATGTGCACACTTAACCGCTGCACCACCGGGCCAGCCCCAGACAGACCTGGCGTTTCTAACAGAGTCCCCAGGAGGCTGAGACTGCTGACCTTGGAATGACACCAAGACCCTCTGCTCTCCACTGAAGCCTGTCCACCTGAAGATGGGGACCATGAGCTCCTGGGTCACCTTCCTTCTGCCTCGCTGGTGCCATCCCTGCTGCCGGGCCCTGAGGTATGTGGGGGACACGGTGGACCCCGGATCCTCTGACCTCACCTCCTCTCACCTCCCTGCATTCACAAGGTCAGCTGCACTGGCCTCCTTGCTTTTCCTCACCAAGGCACCAAGGCTTCTCCTGCCTCAGGGCCTTTGCACCTCCTGTTCCCTCTGCTTCCTGTGCTCTTCCAGGACTTGCTCACCTCCTCAGAGAGGCCCTCCCTGACCACTTATATGACCTCATCCATCAACTCTACTGTCCTCGTCAGCAACAGTCACCTCCCCACACATCACACAATGGTCGGTTCAATGGCTATTGCTTGTCCTCCAGCCTAGAAAGTGACCTCTGGTACAGTGGGGACTTTGCTGTGTTCCCTGTCCTGTCCCAGCGCCCGGAGCAGAGGCCGGCAGGGAGCTCAGAGAGCAGGGGGAGGGAAGGACTCAGAGGTCGAGCCCTGTGCCCCGATCTCATCAATCCATCTCTCTCGTGATCGTGAGTGGCTTTCACACATCCTCCACTTTCTTCGTGGATCCTTAGGTCCCAGGGCCTCAGAGCTCCGCTGGGCAAAAACACCGCTTTCGGAAAGAAACTGAATGGGGCTTCGCCGTGTGCTGGGACGGACTCAAGGCCCCTCGTCTCCTGAGCAGGGACGTGCGTCGCTGCAGGTGCCGGGGCTCGGGCTCCGCACGGGGCCCTACGGGAACAGCT
>NW_025793369.1:0-1085 GCF_021613505.1 Equus quagga | reverse complement strand
CGGCCCTGACACCGGTCACCTCCGTTCACCAGCCTCAGGGCCAAACCCGATTCGGTCCCTAGGGGGAGCACGAGAACACCTCCTCCGTGTCCGGCTTGAGGACCCGGGCCGAAGGCACGCTCCAGACGCAGGGCACATCCGCACGGCTTCGTTCCCCGGGCCAGCAGCCACCTTGGCAGGTGCCCAGAGGGGAGTCTTCTTCCCGGGGAAAGGAGCAGAGACACACTGCTCGGCCCGGGTCTCGGGAGGCCCAAATGGGGGGAAGCTCCCCGTGAGGGCCGTGGCGAGTGGGCAGGAAAGGGACCCCCGAGCCACACTCGGCGCCCCCCGGGGTGGAGCTCCATGGCGGCCATCCCCCTTGTTCGGAGCTTCTTGGCTCCTATGTGGTCCTGCCTGGGCTCTGCAAAGTCCCGGCAGATGAGGGGACCCGGGCCAGCCGCGTGCGGGCCAGGCACTCTCCACCCCTCTGCCCGGGACGGCCGCCCGTTGCCTGAGAGCCAGGAGCCAGGTCCCGGCAGGACTCGCGAGGACTCCCGGGCTGCCACGGAGATCCCAGAGCGGGCCCTTTGCCCAGCATCCGGGACCAGGAGGCCGCTCGAGACAGCTGGCCGGCCCCTCAAGACCAGACCTAGGCCCTGGGCTTCAGAGAACCCCTCCCTCAGCCGCACCCCACCCACGGGGCCAAGGAGAAGCAAGGGCGCACCCTGAGCCTCCTCCCATCGCCCTCCCAACCAAAATGGACCCCGAAGCGGAGAGGGAGCCCCGGGGCATGCGGACCGAAAGACTGACCCGTTGGCGGTGCCACATCTCGGGTTGTTCCTACGGGCCACAGGGCTGGGAGTGCAACAGTGGGAAGGCAGAGTTAGACGTCGTGGAAAGAAGGACTCGAAAAAGGCTTTGGGAGGCCTCGTGACAAGAGTCCCACGTGTGGAGCCCGCCGCTTGCCGCCCGTCTGTGCCGCACCGGCCTCCTGCTCAGCGACCTCCCCCCCCTTGGGACCAAGGCCCTGCTGCACATCAGCCTGCTCCCGCCACCTCGCTAAGCCTGGCATGTGCTCTTTGCCATGGCAAGACCTTTGCCACCGC
>NW_025793368.1:0-75228 GCF_021613505.1 Equus quagga | reverse complement strand
AAAAAAAAAGAAGATTGGTAACAGATGTTAGGTCAGGTGTCAATCTTTAAAAAGAAAAACATGTTGTACACCTTTTTGAATTATACATAAATGGAACCATGTATACTCTTAATTCTTGTATGGTCCTTTAATTTTTTAAAAAATGTATGCTTTAAATATGTGAAGTTTATTTTATGTAATTAAACTTCAGTGCATTAGTTAATAATTAAAAATTTTTGGTGGTGCATGGCTCAAAGAAGGATTTAGAGCACAGGTAGCTGAATCACACCTAAAGTGTTGGGAAATATGTCTTCTAACTTGGACGAAGGCAAAGTGTCATATATGAATATGAGAACAGTGGAATTAAAATAAGTAATTAACATTTGATAAACCCATTTTTTCCATAAGCTAAAGACTGATCTTCACATATAAAAGGAGCAAACTGAACTAAAATTGTTCAAGACAGACGAGCACTACAATTGCACACATTATGTATTCACCCAAGATACACAGTATAGAGACTGACAGCCGACAATAGGCCCATTAGTGGGTGACCAGAGCTCAGAACAACTCCCCTCAATATAGTCCAACTTGATAATAAATGCATTATATTAAGCCATTTGCTTTTAGAATGACATTATGCAGCAACAGCTGATACAATAACCAAAGTGAACAGAACTGAAGGAAATTATAATTGTCACTTCTCATTCTAGGCATTTGTTCTGATATTTGAAGATATCATTCATGATTACTCTGTTATTCAAGATTACTTCATCTAACTCTATTAAAAATTGACTCCATTGAGGTTCCTAATAGGGAACCAAAGAATTTGAAATGATGTGCGTGTTTGTGCAAAACTTGTGTGACTCTGATTCATAGGACTGGACAAGAATTCAAGCTCTTTAGTGAGTCATCCTTTGAACATTTATATATAATACATAATAATTAGTATATATTATATTGTGTAAAGGACATATAATGGATGATAATGATATTGTTCATTCAGTACACTTTTAGTGATTTTGACAAAATTTACTAAAGGGGGAGATATTCATTTAGAGCAATGGAAGTAATCATATCTGTAGGCAGTAATGGAGGTTCTCAAGCAGAAGTAAGAATGTAATTCAATATAAAATATAATTACACCAAACAATCCTCCACTTCAATGATAATCGACTTTACACATGAGCATCAATCTTACCTACATTAATAAGCAAATGTAAGCCACAAAAAAGTTTGCATAGTTATACATTTATAACTTAAAATGTTGCCTTATCGTAATTAACATCATCTCTGACTCTATGATCATATTAATTTAAACTATTTATTGAAATATATGTTTCTACAAAGACTACAATTGGAGACCTGTATTTAATTATCAGTTTTACGTGACTATGTTAGCCAATGTGGACACCAAGCTAAATAAGAGAACAGTATCCTGTTGTTGGAATGACATCCAATGACCTATTTTAATACACACTATATATTAAAGTCTACATTTTCAAGAAGAACAGCTAAATAGAAGGAATAAATTCTCCCGTCACAATCTGATCAAAGAATCACAATATCTGGCTCTGATGTTTTAAGCCTTGCTATCATGTGCATCTGTCCAAGGACAATAGGTTGTTTTATAATTTCTTCTCAAAGAATCTTTTCAGAGCCCTTTTTATGTTTTTATTCCTCAAAGTGTAGATGAAAGTGTTCAACAAGGGTATGATCACAGTGCACATGACCAAGGCTATTGCATTTGAGTTTGAGCTGTAGGTAGTAGGAGAGCTAAGGTACAATCCTAGGTTCGTACAATAAAATAAGGAGGCAACTGAGAAGTGAAATGTACATGTGGAAAATGCTTTATGCTTCTCTGAGCTCATGAGATTCCACATACTGAAGAAACTGTTTAGACTAAGAATAAATTATACCAGCGAGGAGACCACCAGCCAGCAGCCCAGTTCATGTTATTAAGAAAGATGTCAGAACAGGCAAGTTAGACCACCTGTTTGATTTCACGCAAAAGGGGAAGGATTTCCATGTCTACACACAAGGATAGTGACAACACCATTAAGCATTGTAACAGGGAATGAAAACTACTCATGATCCAGGACACCAAAGTCCACACAGTAGTTGTTTCACGAGGACCATGTAGTGCAGTGGATAACAAATGGCCAAAAGTTGGTCATAGGCTATCGCAGTCAAAACGAGGTGGTTCAATACTGCAGTGAGTAAGAAAAATACATCTGGGTGGTGCAGCCTGCATAGGTCATGACTTTGTTTTCTGTCTCTATATTCCCAAGCATCTTTGGGATGGTGATGGAGGTGAAACAAATGCCTACAAAGGAGAGGTTGGAGAGGAAGAAGTACACAGGTGTTTGAAGGTGTGATGAGATGACCTGGATGAGTGTAGGCAAATGGCCCAGATGATGAGCAGATTTCCAAACACATTGATCAGGTATATGGAGAGGGAAAGCCCAAATATGAGGCACTGAAATTTTGCTTTCTCTGAAAATCCCAGAAGAAGAAATTCTGAAACTCCTGTAAGGTTCCTTGATTCCATGTGTTGGAGGTGACTACCAGTACAGAGAAAAAAATGAGTAATTTTCACACAAGCGAGCACTGGTAACCTAGCATAAATGCTACCGTTTATATTTTAGAGTCAAGAAATTAATTTTAATATATGTGTATGGACTGGTCACCTTTTGGAAACACCTAGCTCCATTTCTCATTAGAAATTTCTTTTCCACGCTCAGACTGTTCTTCAAGCATAATGCATACTATGTTTTAGTAAGAATACTTTTTATTTATTTGATGAATTCACATTGAGTGTTGACAGTATACGAGGCACTATGTAGGCAATGAACATAGGGTGATGAAAAACAAAAAGTCCCTACAATCCAATGATGGAGAAAGAATATAAGCACATAAAATATTTTAAAAATCATGTCCTACAGTGACAGGAGCTATGAAGAAAACTCAAGCAGGTTTAAAGGAGAGAGAGGATGGGGTCTTATTTTTTACTGGAAGTTCAGGCAAGATTTGCAAAGAAAGTGACGTTTGAACAGAGAAGTCAAGGAAGATAGCTGGGAGATTGATGTTATCCAGGGAAGTGTGTGCCCTGCAGGGGGAACTGCCATTGCAAATGCCCTGAGGAAGGTGCTTGTTTCAGATAGTCAAATCTCAAAAGGAAACCAGTGTGTCAAGGACAATGAACAAGGAAGGGAGTGATGAGAGACAGTGTCAGAGAAGCTTGAGGCATGAAGAGAATGCCCTATGACAGCTGAAACTGCAGGACACAGGGATCCCCCACCCATAAACTGTTTGTAGGTCTTTGTTCATTTTGTTATAACGGTGTCCCTTGAATTGAAATTGACAACCCCCTTTAGTTACTTCTGTTGATTGAGTTCTGGCCTCTAACTTATGAGTCACCTTGGGATATATGAACCCAGAAACCCTGCTCTGAGGACTGTTCTCACTCAACAAAGAGCACACACATGCATATGTGCACATACATGCACACACCACAAAAACCGTGGCCTCCTGGGTCGCTTACTACCTTGCCTTTCTTGCCCCCAGTCACACTAATTCAGCCAGTAGTGGATATGCCTCAAGCTGGCCAGATCATGTTATCTTTCCCCTAAAAAACGTAAAAATGGTACCAGAAATTCAAGTTAGTAAGCTTCCTATGGATAGATCGACTTGGGGATCCCTATTGGCATACTCATTTTCCACCTTACTTTAAAGAAACATAAGCCATCTGTTCAATAAAGAACAGAGAAGAGAAAAATGAAGTGAACATGAGGAGAAAAAGATCTAGTATCTCAGATGATCCCTGAGAGACCATGAGAAAGTAAAAGTATCCCTGTTCTGGTGGCATTCCAATTCGCATTATATCCCCTGATGTCCAGCAGAAAATGAGAGAACAAAAACAGTGTTCAAAAGGCAAAAGCACTGACATGTTTACATTATGAAACACATTATGATTGAACTCTTCAAGCACAAAATGAACAAAACTAAAACACGAACATTTCACAAAAGGAAATATACAAAGTACAACAAAAGATGGGCTTTAAAAAAATATTCATTTATTTGTTTTTGAGGAAGATTAGCCCTGAGTTAACATCAGCCGCCAATCCTCCTGTTTTTGCTGAGGAAGATTGGCCCTGAGCTGACATCTGTGCCCATCTTCGTCTATTTTATGTGGGATGCCTGCCACAGCATGGCTTCACAAGTGGTGTGTAGGTCCACACCCTTGATCCAAACCAGTGAATCCCAGGTCGCCAAAGTGCAACGTGTGAACTTAACCACTGCAGCACTGGGCCAGCCCCAAAAGTTGGACTTTTTAAATATCAAAGAGTAGAAGACTTGTGTTTCCTGGTCCTGTTCAATATTTATTTGACAGTATTTTTTAATATAGTATGATAACATAGGAGGCAAGCCCTCCTATTTTTCCTTTGTTATTCTTAGACTTTGGGTTTGATCTCTTTTTTTGACAAGTCCAATGGGCACACCCTAGTCTTGGTTCTGGTCTTTGTCCAACATGCAAACTCCTTCTCAGACTGTATTTTTACCCCAAATCACTTTATTCATTGACTTCTTCTATGGGCATATTATGTCATACACACTTTTTATTGTACTCTGTACTTTGCCATATAACGTAAGTAGCAACGAAACAGGGACTTCACCTGCATTGTTCACCTTTTCCCAAAAGTATGTGAATATACGTGCACTTGTATAGAAACAAATTTAAGCAAGTGAGAAGTTATGAAATAAAAGGAATGGAAAAGAGCATGAAACCAGTTAAGTAGGCTGATTTCATACAATGGTCTGAAACAAATTTGAATGGGACATCAAAAAATAACTAAAATATGATATGCAATAACAGAAAATGAATAACATCAACATGGAATTGTAATTGAATTAGCGAAGACCTGGACATAAGAGAGTATAGCATTAAATCTACCTAGAACTTTCTGGCATATAGCATATATGGCATTAATATTTGTTGACTGAATCAGGAATTAAGTTTCAGTAGATACGGACATTTACCATATGGAAAGGCTGTATTTCAACTTAGTTGGAAAAAACTGGACCATTGAATAAAATCTAGCACAGATGGCTATCTGAAAGAAAGTTAAGTGGTTCTTTATATCACACATCTTTAAAGACCAGAGAGATTAAAGTCCCCAGTGCAAACAGTACATTTTAGATAACATACAAAATCTACATATCAAATCTAATAGTGGACAAAACCGTCAAAATTAAGGTGAGAAAATCAGAAGTAAGAACATAGATATATTTAAAAATTTAAAACTTAAAACTATTTTGTGGTCAAAAATATCCAACCAAAAGTTATAAAAGTAGAAATAATGTGTAAAATAGATTTGAAATGTAGCTGTGTAAAAATAAGCTTAAAATATATGGACACGTAATAATAGGCAAATGCCTTGGTGATCAAATATATGAATCTTTTTTCAAACAATGAAATAATTTAAAAGTACAAGAAAAGATCTCTTCCACACTCATCAGCCTGGGGAAAGATCTCTCATGTTGACTGGAGTTAGGACTTTTAAACAGGTAGCAAAAGAGGTGCTCTCTAATTTTGCTGAAAGAAACGTGAAGTCTTACAACGTTGGGGAAATCATCTGAAGACAGCTATAAATATTAAAAATGTGGATATTCTTTAATGCAGGGTTTCTTAGTCTTAGCATTATTGACATTCTGTGCAGATCATTCTCTGTGAAGGGCTCTGTCCTGTGCATTGTAGGGTGTTCAGCAGCATCCTTGGCCTCTACCCACCCCTCCTCAATGTGACAGCCAAAAATGTCTCAAGATATTGTTCAATGTCCCCTGGGAACAAAATTGCCACAGATAGATATGCACAGTTTTAACGTAACAGTCCCCACATATTTTTGTGGCAGTAATAGCAATTTTATGAGAAAGAATATGAAAGACCACCAAATATGTAATACAGCCACACCAGGAATCTTACACAGCCTTTGAAATAAGGAGTCATTATTATAGTAGTTGACTGGGGGCATGTCCGTTGAAGCATTATTGAGAAAGAAGAAAAAGTACGCAGAAGGTAGAAAAAAAGTCTGCACTAAAACATAAAAAGCATCAATGCTGTGAGTAGGGCTCTATTCATCATCTGTAGAAAGTGTATTCATATGTATTTGTGCACAATATAGAAAGATAAATTTTTTAAAAAGCTAAGAAGTTATGAAACAAACAAAAGCAGTGAAAGTAAAGTTAGGTTAAGAATATTGTTTTCTAAAAAACTATATGTAAAAAACTTGAAGGAAAATGTACAATTAATTTATATAACTACATAAAATAGTAATAATTTAATGATACATATCACTAATTAGTGCCTAAGTCACTAATCCAAGATAAAATTCCCAAAGACTTGGAAAGAAAAGAATGTAACAGAAGGATTTTAAAATAGGAGAAGCAGCAGTATCTAAGGTAGAATTTCATCTTGTATAAAGACACATGAATTCAAATATGCTTAAAAAGACAAAGGTGATGTGTAGTCAAATGGTAAAGAGCAATACTTCCCAAATGATGGCCCACATAATGCGACTTTTAGAAATAGATCTAGTCACAAAAGCTCAAAAGATAAAATCAGGAATAATGGAGATGTGAAAAGAAGTTGGAAACATGTATAAAAGGTGATATATTACCACTGGATGCAGGAAAATTTTCAATTTTAGTTTTGTTTGTAACAAAGACTCAAAAGTGAAGAATATTAAAGTGACTGCTCAGGTTTTTGGTAAGAATAATAAAAGAAAAAAAGCAATGGAGAGAATACTGATAGATTCTACCACACCGAATTTGTAAACTCTCATACATTCCCCACAAATGCATCGGTACACACATAAAAGAACTAAATAGTAGTCATTTTGTGTATAATTCAAGAAATTACACAATAAATTTTAATGACTTTTTAATGAAATTGTTGCTAATTTAACCTCCCTGAGATCCAGCTTCCTTGTTTCTGAAAATAATTTGGGAAAGCAAATGTAACATCAGACAAATGTTGCAAGAAATAAGTAAAATGTGTGGCCATATATTGTTGAGTCCAAAGAAAATGTTCAAAAGTAAAACTCACGTGTATGTATATGTGTGTATACGTTTTTATTTCAAATAAATATACTCACACACATAAAGGTACACAAGAACAAACTCATATTTTATGTTGGAAGGAAACAAGAGAAAATTGAAGAGGATAGAAATGAAGAGAAGAAATGTTTGAATTAACATGATAATTAAAAGAATGTGGAAATTTAAACAGAAAGATTTAAATTTAGGGGCCAGCCCCATGGCTTAATGGTTAAGTTCATGCGCTCCACTCTGGTGGCCCAAGATTTCACCAGTTCCAATCCTGGACATGGACAGAGCCCCGCTCATCAGGCCATGCAGGGGTGACATCCCACATAGCACAACCAGCAGGACCACAACTACGATATACAACTATGTACTGGGGGGCTTGGGGAGAAACAAAGAAAAAAAGATTGGCAATGGATGTTATCTCAGGTGCCAACCTTTAAAAAAAAGATTTAAATTTAGACAAATTTAAATTGTGAATTATTTTTCTATTCTTAATGCCTCAAAGGTGTCAAAATCTGAAGCAAATTTACATTTATGCGATGAGAAATTCTCTACCAGCTAAAGAGGGTGAATATCTCCATAGTGATTTCAAATTTCTTCTTCTCCTCTAGGTTGAATTACAACAGAAAATGCCTTTACCCAGGCAAAACTAAATGAATGATTTGAGAAGCTTAATCTATTTCTGGAACAAAATTTTATTGGATAATTGTCTCTGTTAAATTCCTAATGTGTCCTTACCCTCCCATCTCATCACCAGTGGCCCATGACATCCTAACCCACCTGTCTCATCAACAGGGTTAGGCTTAGGGTTAGGGCTAAGGCTAGGGCTAGGGCTACAGTTAGGGTTAGGGTGCCCACAGCACAGCATCCTAACCCTCGCGCCCCATCGTCAGGTTCCCAGGGCGTCCTAACCCTCCTGTCTTGTCATCAGGCAAGTTACAGGTTCATTATGTATTATACTTACCTTAAATCCAAACCTGAAAATACATAACCATGCCCATGTCCAAATGCCAGTCTAAATGTCAACCTAAACCTGTACCTACATTTGTAGCTATCTAAATGTACACCCATGTCTATCTACCTGAAAGGCAGACGGCTTCATTTGGGGGAATCTCTCCCAAGGACAGCTGTCAAATCAGATTCTCAGGCAGCGCACATGGGTCCAAGTTGTGGCCCCATTACTTGTGTTCTCTATAATCAGTTGAGGTGCAATTTAAGAGCGAAATGCTGCAAACATTGCGACGCTCTTCTAAAGCTGTGTTCCCTGGCAACCTTCCTCACGTACGCTGGGCATACCTGGAAGTTCCTCTTCCTACGTAATGATCAGGAAGCAGTAACTTGCCACACCTGACTCAGGAGAAGCAGGGAGAGAGTGGACCTCCAGACAGACAGACAAATTCCATTGTTGGAATAAACACCCTCGTCCCACAGAATGTTTTGACACGACCACCATCATAAAGCAAAATAAATGAAATAAAAATAAGAGCACTACTAAGATACTGAGCTTTCAGAAACTGCACAGAGAGGGGCAGATGGATCTTTTAGGACCCAAAGGAGGGGAATAGCAGATGCCGGACTTGGGAAAGGACACACACTGTGTGGATGCAGCATTGCTCCGCTGGGAAAACTAGCAGCACAAGCAGAGGCTCACGGTCATGTGGGGCCTGACATTTACCTAATGAACACACGATGGGTCTGCTCCCTGAAAGGACTGACGTGGGGTTGAATTGTCTTTCCATTGTGCTGTTTCATTTTGAAGCTAGAGTTTAGACTGCTGAGGTGTTGTCACCGTCATCTGACCTGAGGTTCCCAGTTGAGAGTGGCTCAGGGGATGTGGTGGGCTTGCCCACCAGCCTTTGCCCCTCATGGGCTGTGCCAACCTACTGCAGCCACACAGTGAGCTAAGTGACGGTGAAGAGATGAGGAGGAGTCCACACTGTGCAGTGATCTGAAGCTCCCCTGAAATTTCCAGGATTCCTGGCCGCCCACGGGCTGAATTTCAACTTTTTGTGTGACTCAAAGAAACAAAGCAGTTCTCAAAAACACCATTGACCACAGTTTGAACCACCGTTGACAAAACTAGGCGCCAAAATCAACACGCAAGTTTGACACCACATCTGAATTGAGATAAGTCCGAACAGGAACACCCCCCACAAAAAAACCCATTATTGCACTTGTTATTTCTTACCTTTTTGTCTGGAAGCAATTTCAAGCTTAGAGAAGATTTGAAGAGAGTAGAAAGAATGCCAGGGCACCTCACCCAAATTCTTTGTCAGCAAATGAGGTGAGGAGAGACGGTTTGGCGTTTAGGTAGACACCCACTTTAACGTAAGGTGCAGACACCACGTCCCTTCACCCCTAAAACTTCAGAGCGTATTTCCTAAGAAGAGAGATGTTGTTTTCTGGAGCCACACACGGTATCAACCTCAGTAAACTCGACATTCACACACTTCCTTTCTCTAATCCACTATTGACACCAAATGCCCTTCACAGCGTGTTTTTTCTCCCTCGGAGCATCAAGCCCAGAATCTCGTGCTGCCCTGAGCTTCCGTCTCCCTTCATTCTTCAGTCTGGAAGAGATCCTCAGCCTGTTTCTTTCATGACATTTCCATTTTTGTAGAATAAAATACTCTTCCAGTTTTTCATAGAATGTTCCTCCTTTGTGCCGGATGTTTCCTTATAATTGGATTCAGGTTATCCTTTCCATAAAGAATACCGTGTCCTTCCCACAGCACCACATCTGGACACTCCAGCCTCTGCCCTCTCTATCCCGTGTCTTCTCCACTAGATGGTGGGCGTTTCCCTGGGCACCAATAACCTCGTGCAGGTGCCCCCCGTCTGCCCCCGCCCTGGCTCCCCGACTCGGGAGCAACAAGGCTTTGCTAGTTGCTGCCCCACCGCAGGTGACTCTTTATATTTTTACTATTTCATTGTTTTTAAACAGTGTGGTCGTGTCACCCATTCAAAAATTAAAGAAAAGGAGCCAGTTGTCAGGGCTCAAGGCAAATACCACCTACTCTCTCAAGACCGCAGAGGTTTGCCGTCTGGGAACCAATGATGTCAGGCACAGTGGGAGACGCATGTATGTATTTTAAGTGGCAACGTTTGGAGAGAGCCAACCACGTGGCACCAGAGTGGTATCTGAGGACGGTAACCACTGATGCAAAATCACTCTCCTCAACTGCAATTGTGCAATTAAAGTATTTGTTAATGAATAGTATTTCCTGCTTTTAGTTAACAATATAAAAAAGAGAATCATGAGTAGACTGGATAGAGCAAATAATGAGCTATTTTATGTTTCTTTCCCCTGTTTACTTTTAAAATAATTTTGAGATGAATTAGAAACTTTAAAGACACCAGGCAGCGCATATAACTGAACAGAACTTTTATCTTACTTCTGTATTTTTAGTGTATAATATAAGAGTAGCAAATATCCAGTCAACCCTCTTGAGATGTTAGGAATTTTGGTTGAGAATTAGGGAAAAGAAAAAAAAAAGAGAGAAAGAAAAAGATGATGTGATTTGCATGCCTTGATATGGTCAACCTGTTTCTACCCTGAAAATAACTCAAAAAGGATAAACTGAGCTAGCATCTACTTAGTATGTTATCACCTCCTTTAAAAAATCAAACATGCTTAGAAACCAGTGGCCCCTGATACTCAAGGACCTGCAGGTGATTGATGGACCTCAGACGGGAATGTGGAGGAAGCAGCCGTCTCAGGCTGTGAGAGCTGACGTCACCATTTCTTCTCGTCCTCTCTGTCTATCCTCTTTCTGTGTGCCCCCCCCCCCCCTTCTCCCTTCTCATTGCGGGAGGGAACACAGCTGCATGTCACCGACGTCTTAACTGGGAGCTGCACCCCTAGGAGATCTGGACAGGCGTTCTGCGCATAGATTTCTGGATCTGAAAGTGTCGCCATTTCTCCCAGAATGGTCTCTCTGTCGCTGTCGGAAGTCAGCCGCCCCTGTCTGTGGGGGTCTGTGTGTGGACCTTCAATTCTCTTTTGCCCTATGTGTCTACCCACTTGCCAATACCACACATACTGATTCTTGTGGCTTTATCCTAAGTTTTGAAATCAGGTAGGGTCAGTCTTACTTCCTTCTCCTTTTTGAAAATCATTTTGGCTGTTCTAGGTTCTTTGCTTTGTTGTATAAATTTAGATGAACTTGTCAATTTTTACAAGAAAATCCTGCTCGTATGCTTATGGTGATTGTGCTGAGTCTATACGTTAATTTGGGACAAATTGATGTCTTCAAAGTATGGTGACTTCCAATCCATGAATAAAATATTTCTTTCCCTTTATTTAGGTTTTGTCTGTTATCCCGTATCAGTATTTTGCAGTTTTTGGCATGCAGACCTTATACATACTTTTATTAACATTTATACCTAAGTATTTCAAGGTGTTTTTGGTACTATTCAAAATCGTATGCTTAAATTTCGATTTCACATTGTTCGTTGATACCATGTAGAATTACAGTTAATTTTTCTATCTCCACTTTGTATCCTGCAAACTCGCCAGAATCACTTGTTACTTCTACTGCTAATTTAATATTTCCAACCCAGACGATCATGTTGTCTGCAAGTATAGATAATTTTAATTTTCCCCTTCCAATCTGAATGCCTGCTATTCCTTTTTCTTGCCGTGTTGTACTGGCTAGAACCTCGTGGTACAATGCTCGGTAGGAAGAGTGAGACAGACGTCCTTCGTGGTCCTGGTTTTACACCACAGCATGTGAGGTCAGCTGTGGGACTTCATGGATCCTCTTCCTCAGGTTAAGAAACTTCCATTTTCTTTCTAGTTTGCATGTTTTTGTCATAAATGGACGTTGAATTTTTTCCAATGCTTTTTCTTTACATTTCAAAATAGCCACGTTATTTTTCTTTTTTAGTCTGTTAATATGATGAATTAAAAAACAACCTTACATTCTCAGAATGAACCTCACTTGGTCATATGTTTCTTATGTATTATCAGGTTTTATTTAATAATATTTCATTAAAGATTTTGCAATGTCTTTATGAGGACATATATCTATAATTTTCTTATAATGTATTTGTCTGCTTTTTTTTTGTTTTTAATCAGGGTAATGCTGGCTTCCCATAAGTTATTGGGAAGCATTCCTTTCTCTTCTGTTTTCTGGAAGAATTTCTCAAGCACTGATTTTCTTTCTTCTATGATTATTTATTAGAATTTTCCAGTGAAACCAGATTGACCATGAATATCTTAGTTGAAAGGATTTTAAGTACAAACTCAGTTCCTCTAATAGATATGAGAGATGTTTCTTTGTGAGTGGACTTTGGAAATTTTTGTCTTTCAGGGAATTTGTACGTTTTGTCTAAGTTATCACATGTATTGGCATAAAGTTTCATAATATTAACTCACTGTCCTTTAAATGCCCATAGTATGTACAGTTGCCAGACTTAGTATAATTAATAGTAATAATAATAATGATGATGATTGAACTTCAGATACAAAAACAAGTCGTTTGTCAGTGTGAGTTTGTCTCATATGTATTGTTATTTGAAGTTAAAATTTACCTGGGTGTGCCCTATTTCATCTGAAAGCCCCGGTAAAATATCTAGTAAAACCTCTTCTTTCAATCTGGATATTTTTAATTTGTCTCTTCTCTCATCTTTTCATTATCAGTCTGGCTAGACATTTTTCAACTCTATGGATCTTTATTAAAAAATCAGCTTTCTGTTTCACTGATTTTCTCTAGTACCTTTCTATGTCAATTTAATTGATTTCTGTTCTTCTCTCTGTTAACTTCTTCTTTCTGGTGCTTTGGGTTAATTTCTTCTCTCCTACTAGTGTATAGGGTGGAATCTTCAAGAACTGATTTTGCATGTTTTCCACTGTAAGCAGTGGGTGCCGACATGGTCCTCTGAGCAGCAAGGCACCTGTGTCCTCAGGTTCCCTCCTCTGAGATGCTCTCTATTCCCTCTCGCTTCCTCTTTGACTCATGGATTATTGAGAACAGGGTCACTTAATTTTCAAACATTTGAGGATTTTCCAGATATCTTTCTGTTAACCAGTTTCTAATTTAATTCCGTCCTGATTAGAGAACATACTTGGTATGATTTCAACTTTGTAAAATTTTCTCAGTTTTGTTTTATGGCATTGAAGGTGGTGTGTCCTGGGAGTAGATCCAGTGCACTTGGAGGAAGTGCATCCTGCTGTTGTCGGTGGGTTGTTCTGGAAATGTCCTTCAGATGAGGAGGTCCAGTTGGCTGATGGTGTTCCTTGCTTCTTCTCCATCCTTGATGGTTTTCTATCCAGTTGGTGCATTGATTAGTAATAGGGCGCTGAGAGCTCCAACTGTAACTGATTCGCCTCTCTCTCCATCAGTCCTTGTTTATGCTCCGTGCTGTCAGAAGCTCTGTTGTTACACACATGCGTTTGGAATTAATCTCCTTGGGAAACTGACCCATTGGTGCCAGGTAACAGCTTTCTTTCTTCAGCAGATGTCCCCACAGGAGAAGGGGTGGGGTGGGCCATTGGGCCTCTCCCCGGTGGAGGTGCCTCCAGCCCCACTTGCCCCAAGGTGGTACAGGTCCCTTTGAGTCTTGGTAGAAGAGCCTAGAGAGGCTGCACACCCCGCTGTGTGTGGCCCCCAGGGTTTCTAAAGCCTCTCCTGGGTCCACGTGGTCTGTGGCCAGGGGTCAAACATTTCAGCTCATCTTCTCACCACTTTCAAGATGCGCGTGTTGCCTTCACCCTCCTGGAGGGCCAACGTTTCTCAGATCTCTGGCCACCTGCTTTCCTTGTCACCTTGGGTGTCGAGTGGACTCGGGTGACTCTAGTTTATCCAGCGTGGCTGCTGTCAGGATGGGAGCAAAGCCCTTCCACCCTCTCTTCAAGCAGAGACAAGTAGAATTCCTCTCTGCCTTATTTCTACTCGAGTAAATCACTTACCATGACACATAAAGCCCTCCTGGCCTTTTAGCCATAAGCATGGGAGTTCTCAGACAGACTTTGTAATCGATTATCCTTCCTGGGAGCTAAATGCTTTCCTTGCTTATATTGATTGAAGTCATATTCCTCAGAGGCATATGGTGATTTAAAGAACTATGTTAAACTTCAAAAGAGTTTTTATTTGATGGTTTGAATTGATTCTTCTTTTATATGAATGGTTTCACCTATCATCAACTGAAGTATCATGAAAAATATTTGCTTACACAGAATTTAATAACTGGAATGTGTAGGAGGAAATAAACTTGGAGAGCTTACCTTGGATCCATGTGGGACAAACAGTTAAATAGGCAAATTCAGTCCTAATTTTAGTAAAAGGAAAAAATGCCTAATTTTTGAAACGATAGCTTTCACCTGTGTCGTGTGACGAGGCGGGTCTTCCAGCCATGAGTGGACATCCCTGCCCACAGGCCTCTGCTTCAGATCTGAGCACAACAGCTCCTGCCCTGATGAAGTAAGCACTATTTGTTCCCGCACATCCCTGCACAAGCCCCCTGCACGTCCCAACTCACCCGCCACTGGGTGAACAATTGTTGAATAAGATAAACACACACTCTCCAAATACCATCCCACAGGTGATATTTACCATGCATATTTATTATATACATGTAATCAATGTATATTTATTATTGCCTAATAATTTCAGAGTCAAAGGCACTTGGAAGCAGATAAACCTGGCAGACACCACTCTAACCAAATGTGCAACATCAGCACCACCACTAGGGGAATCTCATCCTGTTGCTCCCTGTTGCCTGAGGAGAACTCAAGGCTGCTTCTGCAGTGTTCCTGCCCCAACTGTTTGTTCGGACTGTCATCAGGAAGAAGCACACAATCACTCCAAATGAGTGGAGTTACGCAAAACAACGATCCTAGACTTTTCAGAAATGTCAATGTAATGGAAGAGGAGTCAGTGGGACTCATCAGGTTGAGGACCACAGGGACGGGAGGCTGAACTCGACGCCAGATCTGGGATGGATCCTGGAGAAGAGAAGGTGCCCAGAGGAGCTGGGACACATAGGAGGACGTCCTGGTTACTAGGGGATAGGTGCTGGAGTATTTAGGGGAATAGTCTTGATGTCTGCAAATAATGCTCAAATTATTCGGCAAAAATCTTTCAAAATGTGTAGATAGATTAGGGGGTGAGGGAATGAGAAATCAAGAAAATGTGGTAAAATATTAACAATCTGTGAGTCTAAGTGATGGGCAAACGGGTGTTCTGTGTACAATTGGGACAACGTTCTGAAGTTCGAGTTTGTTCTACATAAGACGTCAGAAACAAGTTAGTTCAGCTAAATAGAAAAACATGAAAGTACTGACTGCCTTCACATCAGGTGTTTTTGATGGAAGGAATAGATCTTTATGGAAATATGTAGCTTGAATTGAAATGATAGGTATATCCATGGGTATAGTGAAGAATGTTTTAAACACAAAAACCTACAACCACGCAAATTTAATTCTGGGTTATTGGAGAAGGCTGGTTCTAAGAAGCAGGAGGATTGCTTTCATTTTGAGAGGAGGGGGTTAACCTGTGAAAAGCTATAGCTCAGCTGGGAGTTAGAACCTGCATTTCCTCACAGATCTATATTTGGTGATTTAGATACAAGCTCAATTTTGTGCCCTTGGATCTAGCTTTTCATGCACAAGTGTAAAATATTTTATTAGTTTGAAAATATATAGGAGATTTCAATTCTTAAAAGCAACACATGCTGTCTTCCAATTCAGAAAGGCCGGATCATAAATTAAGCCCTACTGATGAGGAAGCAGAGAATTGTTACCAGAGAATAATTGTTAATTACATTAACAGGGAATAACCAATAATTAGATACTCACTAAACACCAATATTATTCCAGTTTTCTGCAGAAGAGCAGATTCAGTCTCAGGAATGACTCCCCTTGCCAATGTCAGGAATGAAGTCACTCCCGTCACTCTCAGCATGAGTACCAATGCCGTTCGTGTGAGGAACAAGTACTACTCCCACGGTACACAGGAAGGCACCTGCTTCTGTCAATCTCAGAAATGGCTCCCATGGAGACACTTCGTCTCAAAAAAATGAAACAAGCCTCAAAAGGAACTCGTTATGGGAGCAAGCGTACACCTCTCCCAACAGCAGACACATAAGGGGCTTCCACCAAAAATTTTCAGGGGCAAGTCAAATAACCTACATATATAAAATATATAAAATAATGATAGGCTGAATTCACAGCCTGGGGAAGATTACGTGCAGCAATGCTGGCTGACAGACGTCGCTGCTCTACAGCTGAAGAGGTGGGCGGATGTGTGCAAACATGGTTAACGCAGCCAGATTCTGCTCTATTTATCAGAAGACGTGCAATTTTGCTTCCTGAACTTTTCCCTAACATCTGTAATTACTTGACATTTAAAGAACATGCCACTGGAAGGATTTAATTGTTTCCAATGTTACAATTTCTTACTTGTTACAGATTTTTCCCCCTTCCTGTTACATGATCAATTAAAAATAGTCCTTCACAGCCAAGAGTCTGAAAACAACTCTTGTAGCCAAACCCTCTCTTCCTTTCTCTCTCTTTGAATGTACTATAAGGATAGAAACAGTCATGGATGATCATTCCTCCAAGTGTTTACCGCCTTGTCCCTGCAACTTCCTTTCTTCCTTCTGGAGAACTGGCACCTTCCTGTTCAGAACTGCTGGCTCTGACTGGTAACATGAATCTTCACATGTGTAGCAGCTAAAGATGAACATCTGGCTGTCAGCCTTCCTTTTTCCATGAATACGTTTGCTGAACAAAGTTGATGAAAGTTAAAAGCTGATGTTAAATAAAATTAAATCAAGGGAACATAAAATTAAATTAAAAAACCCTAAAATAATGGCAGAGGAGGATCTTGGGGAAGACTCAGTCAAACGTCCATTTGTAGATGAGGATTGTGTGAAGAATATCAAAGGGAAATAACAATGAGTGATTTTGTTTTTAGTTTGGGAAGGGGGTTGGCCAGGGTGGGGGCCAGATGTGGGTGAGGAAGCTGTGTGACCCTCCACTGCCCCCCCTCCCTGGGAGTCTTCATTCCTCCCTCTCTCGTGTTCTGGGCTCACTTACAAACTAGTTCTAGGTGAGGAATTCGGCGGTTCGAGACTGGAGATTTGCATAAATGGTTCTGATGTTAGAACATTTTTCTCATGGACATGAGTGTTGAGTCCTCATGTTTTTGAGGTCATAAAACAAAGAAGTTGGTCTTTGTATATGTTGATGTCAAGGATTGTGATGCCTCCAGCTTTGTTCTTTTTCCCAGGATTGCTTTGTCTTTTCAGGATCTTTTGTTGTACCATATATATTTTAGGATTCTTCGTTCTATTTATGGGAAGAATGTCATTGTGATTCTGATTGGGATTGCATTGAATCTGTAGATTGCTTTAGGGAATGTGGACACTTTAACTATGTATATTCTATAAATCCATGGACATAGAATATCTTTCCATTTCTTTGTGTCTTCTTTGATTTCTTTCAATAATGTCTTATAATTTTCAGTGTATAGGTTTTCATCTCCTTGGTTAAATTTATTCCTAGATATTTAATTCTTTTTGTTGCAATTGTAAACGGGATTATATTCTTCACTTCTCTTTCTGCTGGTTCGTTGTTAGAGTATAGAAATGCAACTGATGTTTGTAAGTTGATTTTGCACCCTGCAACTTTGCTGTAATTGTTGATTATTTCTAACCATCTTTCGGTTGAGTCTTTAGGGTATTCTATTTGTAGAATCATGCCGTCTGCAAACTGTGAGGGTTTTACTTGTTAATTTACAATTTGTATCCTTTTGATTTCTTGCCTAATTTCTCTGGCTGAAACTTCCAGTACTATGTCGAATAAGAGTGGTGAGAGTGGATACCCTTATCTTGTTCCTGTTCTCAGATGAATGGCCTTCAGTTTTTCACTGTTGAGTCTGATGTTGGTTGTGGGTTTGTTATATCACCTTTATTATGTACTTTCCTTCTATACCCATTTTATTGAGAGTTTTTTAAATCATAAATTGATGTTGGACCTTGTCAAATTCTTTCTCTGCATTTATTAAGGAAAATCAAAACTACCATGAGATATCACCTCACACCCATCAGAGTGGCCATAATGAACAAAACAAGAAATAACAAATGTTGGAGAGGATGTGGAGAAAAGGGAACCCTCATACACTGCTGGTGGGAATGCAAACTGGTGAGCCCACTATGGAAAACAGTATGGAGATTTCTCAAAAAATTAAAAATAGAAATACCATATGATCCAGCTATCCCAATACTGGGTATTTATCCAAAGAAGATGAAATCAACAATTCAAAGAGGTTTACACATCCACAGCATTATTCACAATAGCCAAGACATGGAAGCAATTCAAGTACCCATCAATGCATGAATGGATAAAGAAGATGTGTGTGTATATATATGAACAAAGCTGATGAAAGTTAAAAGCTGATTTTAAATAAAATGCAATCAAGGGAACATAAAATTAAATTAAAAAACCCCAAATAATGGCAGAGCAGGATCTTAGGGAAGACTCAATCAAAAGTCCATTTGTAGATGAGGATTGTGTGAAGAATATCAAAGGAGAAATAACAATGAGTGATTTTGTTTTTAATTTGGGAAGGGGGTTGGCCAGGGTGGGGGCCAGATGTGGGTGAGGAAGCCAATATATACATATATGTATATATATATATACACACACACAATGGAATACTACTCAGCCATAAAAAAAGACAAAACTTCACCACTTGTGACAGCATGGATAGACTTTGAGGACATTATTCTAAGCAAAATAAGTCAGACAGAGAAAAACAAATTCTGTATGATTTCACTCGTGTGTGGACCATAAACAAACACATAGAAAAGGAGAACAGATTCGTGGTTACCAGAGGAGAAGGGGGTGAAGGGAGGGTGAAGGGGATAAAGGGGGACATATATATGGTGAAAGATAAAAACTAGGCTATTGGTGATGAACACAAGGCAGTCTATACAGAAACTGACACATAATAATGTACTTCTGAAATTATACAATCTTATAAACCAATATGTTCTCAATAACATAGTGAAATAAATAAATAAGTAAAGCAGTTGGTTTTCTTTTCCTTAATCCTAACTAAACTGTAATGAGCCCCCACCTGTAGTAGGCACTGTGTTAAGTGGGTGCGCCATCTATTTAATGCTAACAACTCTAAAGGATCCTATTATTTCACCCCATGCTTTGTAGATGAGGAATTGAGGAAAAGTATAGTTACATGATCCATTAGTTGGATGGATGGCCAGCCAGTCCAAAAATTAGTGATTTGAAACTCCTTTTTATTCAGCTCTTGATTCTGTTGTTGGACAACTTGACCTGAGGTCTGCAGGGCTTCCTCCTGTGTCTGTGGAGAAAGAGAGAGGAGAGAGGGCAGGAGATACAGAGAGATATTGACAGCCTAAAGAAAAGATTGGTGAACACTCAGATACCTTTGAGATGTGATTTTAAGGCTTGTTTTTCAATACAATTTGCAAATTCAAATTGAATTAACAGAAAAAATAAAATGAAATAATTCTGAAAAAGAAAATTGGTGACATTCTGATAAAAAACCATCTACCCTAATACCCTAATAGGTATTATTTCTTGAAAGATCTCACTATAGTTAAGAAAATATGCTGCAAAATATTAAGTGATTAGAGCTGTTTTCTTCAAATGGTTCTCATTTTGAAAGTACCCATTGATTATTTTCTGTAACAAGTGAGGAAATGAAAAAGTAACCCCCACCAAACCTTTATTTCCTTTCCTGATTTGTGCAGGTGGCATTTTTACTTTTGCATTTCAAGATGCCTGACATTTTCCTTCTGTCCTGCACTGATTATTCATACAGTTTGGTCTTAGTGTACTTTAAATTACTTCACAGTGATGGGTGCAAGTTTGTTTGCAATTATTTTATGTGATTTCACTATTCTTTAGTTATTATTTTATGTATTACATAATTTTTCAGAGTAATTTTAACAAAGATTCTCGGGTTTGCATAGCTTGAATCTGATTCCTCTATAATTTAGGGAAACTTGAGTGTGTCTAAAATGCGCTCATTTCTTCTGTCATAGATGCTGCAGGGACGTCTAGACTTGCCAGGGATTCCCCTTTGCATATTGAGTTCTACATTTATTTTATAATTATTTCCCCACTTAATTCAGCCCACACCCAGCTTGTTCTTGGGCTGAAAGTGTTGTATGGCTCATTTCCTGGGAAGGGGTATGCCCTTTTAACTTGGAGACATAAGTTAGTTCACAAAATATTTATTCAATGAAATCATTAAACATTGTTTTCTGCTCCATGTTTTTCAGAAACATCAACAATCTTTTTTATAATCATTAAATCATAATCAATAAATGCAGCATTTGTCTCTGCAGCTTCTAGTTCTCTCCCACTCTTTCCTGTGGTCCATGAGCTCCCCTTTCATCTCTTTCAGCGGTTCTATCACCTTGTCCTTCAATGCACGTGGTTCTTTTTGACCAGTACTTAGAGATACTGTTGTGTGAGACTGTGGGGAGCTGGTCGCTGGATGCTCCACCTGGTGACTCCCTGGAAGATGTTCTTTATCTCCCTGCGTTCTGCCCCTCCATTGGTGTTGAGGCTAGTTATGCAGAGATCCACTGCTGGTGAGTTATCTGTTATTTTCACCTAATCCTCTTTTACTGTCTGCTAGTGTTTAGAGTGGTGTGTGGGGCTATGGAGGTGGCAGGGTCAATTCCATCACTCAGGCTTCTGTTTGGCTTCATTTGATTTTAAGCCCCTCCCCGAGCCTGTGGAACCTCTGCCTCGGGGCGTCTGTTCCTGCTGCGCCTTTGCTGGTGGTTCTTCACGGCAGATCGTGCACAGAATGCACATGGCCATTTCTTTATTGCCTTGAAAATAGTCTTTTCTTCCCTTCTTTTTCTTTCCTTTTCTTTTGTTCAGTGAATGAAACAGATTGTTTGAAATTCTCTCTTAAAGATATAATATTAAAAAAAAAGTGTTATGTTAGCTCCACATATCATGGCAAGGTGATTCCTAGGCAGGACTCCTGATTTCCCCTAGAATGGACTGAGATTATTTCACTGAGAATGGATTATGTTGTCCTTCCAGACGCCTTTGATTGAAGAGAGAAAAGTGGCTGTGTGACCATCGGCAAGTGAGTGGGAGCTCTGAGTCCGCATGAAGCTGCACGGCATCCTGCCGGAAACTTGCAGACTGTGGGTCAGATACACACCAACACTCTTCATACTGGAGCTCGTTTGCTATCAAAATGTGTTTTAATTCCCACTCTACCATTTTTGTCTAAGACTGTCAATCATGAATAGAGAAAGAAGATTCAGTTTTTGTGGACAAATGAAGTCTGCTGGAGCCTATTTGTATTGCCCTTGCTTCCTTGCTTTTACTGATGAAAGTAGCATCTGTCAAAGTCATTTCAACAAAGATGGCTTCAAAACTTACATCTGTTTAAATTAATGTCGGGGCTGGTTTGCAAAGGAGATTTTGCTATGAAAACAAAGACCCATCTAAAGGGTCTACTTTCACTGTCAGAAATTTAAATGCCTTTACATTTTTATAGACTTACCTGCCTTTCTTTGGAAGATGCAAATGTACGTCCTTTAATCCCTTCCATACCCTGGAACAAGTTAACATGTCTGTAGCTATAGAAATTTGTAACTTACTTTATTTTATTTTATTTTCCTGAGGAAGATTTGCCCTGAGCTAACACCCATGCCAATCTCCCTCCATCTTTTAGTACATGTGTTGCCAGCATAGCATGGCTGCTAACAGAGCAGTGTAGGTCCACACCTGGGAACCAATTACAGGCCACCAAAGTGGAGCACACTGAACTTAACCACTAGGCCACTGGGGCTGGCCCTGGAACTTATTTTGTACTTTTCATGGTTGAATAGTAACAAAGAATATCATTAGCATGATCATTTTACCCCTGTGTAAACTCCCAACACTCAACAAAAATAATAACAGCAAATAAAGCCAACAGACTTTGCTCACTGGAATACAGCAGTTACATGTTTTCTCCCTTTCCTGTTAGTATTTTACTTTCTTAGAGAATCGCTATAAAACAGCTTTCTTTAAGGTGGCTTCATCAATGAAAAGCATCAGTGACAGTTACCTGGCTGGTAGGAGTGTCTTCAAGTCCATGTGTCAGCCATATGATGATTTTTTTGTCCCCAAATGCTTGGCTTTTCCAATACCGGAATGATCAGTGCATCATTGGGAATCCTACACTTCGTTGACTCTGCATCATTCTGAGATGGATCACCAATTGCTGGGCCAGCTGAAGAACCATATCAACTTACAATTACTGACTTCACTCTGTGTAACTCACCCTTGGAACACACTGAATGAGATCCTGGGATTGACCCGTTCCCATCTCAGTACTTGAGATCTAGGGAACTCACTTTAAGCAAAATCAGACGTCACTGGCTCTCTCCATTCTAAGAGACATTTTGGAGACTTTTGAGTACTAGGAAAATTTTAGAATATACGAGAATACTGGGTTGACCCCAGGACCTCAGAAATCTCTTTTACTAACAGGTGTTGGTTTTTCAACATCAATTAGTGTTGCTAACATTCACGTGGGTTGTTCTTTGATCAGGGACCCCCCCCCCCCCCCCCCCGCCATGGTAAGTTTATTAAGTAAATCTTATGAATGGTATAAATTCCTCAAGCATTAATAATGGTATAAACATTCAATAAAATAAGCTTTAATGAGCCTGCATTTTGTGGCAAACTTTATTATGGGAGGGGCACAGAATGATCGTTTTTGTTCCCTAATCCCTTGAGTTACTCAGAGGGTGGTAAATGTTCCATCAACATTGAGGAATCTCGGGGTTGAATAAGTGGCTTCCTCAAACATAACAATGTGGCATCAATATCCTTGTTATAGTTCCTCAGTTTAGGGACTGACATTATCTTGATTCTGGAGAGACAGCAGCATCTAGGAAGTGAGAGCGATCTTGCGGTGGGCTGGAATCTGAGGGGCTAGAACTTAAAGAAGGGATGATCCATGAGGATGTGGATCTTGTTCTGAAGGCAGTGAGAGCAAAGGAAAGTAAGCCTGAGGGCCAGCCAGGAAACATGCAAGAAGGTGTTTAATCACTTGGAGCAGATTTTGTGGAGGTACTATTTTCATTCGTTTTATACTATAACTCTATTGAAAAATCAAAACTGAAAAAGAAGATAAGGGCATTTTTTATCCAAAGTATTTTCTCTTTTCTATACTCCTTGGTAGTAACAGTAGTCCCCAAAACTGAAAGTGACATGTGACTCCAATAGCCAAGACTGGCCCCTGCCATTGCCTGGAAGTATGATGGAGTTTGTTTTCTGGTGCCAAGCAGGTACATCTGTGATTCACAAAGGACTATTTCCATTACCGAGACAGAAAAGAGCATAGAGGGTAGTTAACCATCTTTTATTTCAGTTTGTTTCCTTCATAATTTTTATTGAATTAAAATCTACATACAGCAAATTACACAATTTGATATATTTGATGAGTTTGGGAAAATGTATACACTCATTTAATCAGTACCACAATCAATGTTTCAGTCAACAGAATGTCTCACTACCCTAAAAAGTTTTATTTTGGCTTTTCCCGGAAAACACAACTCTCAGTGTTAACCCTTGTTCTCAATGTATCACTGTAGATTCATTTGCCTGCTTTGGGACTTCATACGGATGGATTGCGTTTGCGTGCATTCATGTCTGTGTGCATGCGCGCAGGTGTGCGTGTGAGCGTGAGTATGTGCATGTGCATTTGCATGTTTTAACTTGTTAGTATTGGGTACTTTCCTACATGTTTCATGGTGATTGACTCATACGAATTCCTTTATTGTCAGGGAGCATAAAATGTCTTACTCCAGCCTTTTGAAATTTACTGAGACTTATTTTATTGCCCAGCACATGGTCTATTTTGGGAACATTGCATTTTTACTTTAATAGAATGACTATCCTTCAGTTTTGCATGAGATGTTCTAAATATTTCGATTAGGTCAGGGTGACTGATAGTCGTGCTCATGTATTTTGTGCCCTCACTGAATTTTGTCTGTGTGTTCCATTAATTACTGAGACAGGGCTGTTGGCATTGCCCTCCGTGATGTGTGTTTGTCTATTTCACCCTTTGTCATGACAGTTTTTGCATCACATATGTTGAAGCTCCGTTAGTAGGTGCACACACACGTTTAAGATTTGTATGTTTTCCTGGTGAAGTGATGATTCATCATCATTAAATATGTCTCTTTGTCTCCAGTAATACTCTTGTGGTAAAGTCTGTTTCGTCTGATATCAACACTGCCGACCAGCTTTCTCGTGCCTACTGTGTGCCCGGTGTATCTGTCCCATTCTCTCTTTTTCACCCTCTGTCTTTGTATTTAAAATGGGTAGGATATAGTTGAGTCTTTCTTTTCCGTTCCTCCTGACAATATAGCTCTTAATTAAAGGGCTTACACCACTTACTTTAAATGAATTATTGATATGACTGGACTAGTTTGTTATTTGTTTCAATTCAACACATCTAATGTTTTTTCCACTTCTCTTTCTTAGCATTTTGGATATTCTTTTAAAACTGTTTCAGTTCCTCCAAAACCTATTACCTATAAGCTTTTAAATTGTGTTTGCTACCTAGAGTTATTAATATACTATTCAATGTAAACTTAAGAATTTTGCAATGGTGAATTTTATTTGTTCTGTGCTATATTTGTCATCTGTTCTATATATGCCTCTGTTATGAATCGTGAGATATGATTCTATTTGCATTAAACAGAAATTTGACTTTAAAGAAATTAAGAGAATATTTATTTATGTTTTCTATATTTAACACTTGAGTACTTCTCTTTCCTGCTTGCAGATCCCAGTTTCCACTGGGGTTCATTTCCCTTAAGCCGCCTTCTAGAATGTACACAGACTTTTTACTGGATATAGAATTTCACGTTGTCAACTTTGCTTTTATTTTTCTTTCATCACTTGAACGTGTGGTCCTTTGCCGTCTGCTGTCATCATGGTTCTTGTTTGTGATGGTCTTTTTATTCCAGCAGCTTTCATATGTCCCCTTTATATCTGATTTTCCGCTACTTGACTACCATGTGCCAGGCATGGTGTTCTCTTTATTAAACCTGCATGGGTTTTGCTGAGGAGTTTCTGGAATCTATAAGTTGATATTTTTCACTGAAACTGGAAAATGTTCAAACATTATTTAAAAAAAATATTTGCCCAAATCTCTCTTCTCTTCTGGAACTCCAAGAATATGCATGTTAACCACATGATTGTGTCCTACAGGTCACTCATGCTCTGCTTGTGATTCTTCTGTGTTCTATCTTCTTCTTCAGGTTGTATAATTTCTCTTGATCTGCTTCAATTCACTGTCAATTTCACCTGTCACCTCCAATTGGTTTTTGAGTTTGTAAATATTTTTTAAAAATTTCTTATATGCAGTTTTTTTCCTAGAATATCCATTGGATTGTTTATTAACTTTTTATTTCTGTGCTGAGATTCCTCATCTGTGCATTCATCATGACATCTTGTCATTTAAGTCCTTTAAAATACTTGGAATAGCCGCTTAGCCTCAACACATGCTAACTGCAAATCAGAGACATCTCATGGCTTGTGTTTCTTGACCATTTTTTCTCTTGACATGGGCCAATTTTTCCTGTTTATGTGTAACAATTGTTTTTTCTGTAAACTAACCATTGTGGATGGTTTGCTGAAGAGACTGAATTTTGTTACCTCCCTCAGAAGAGCAATGAGGCATTGTTTTATTATAGCTGGCACTTAAGTTGCTGTCTGATCACCTTGGACTTAAAAAAGATAAGGATCGGTTTTTCTTGAATTTTAGTGTGAATCCTTAGTTCCATGTGGTGTTTCATCCAAAGCTGGGTTGTTACTCACCATTCTAACTTGGCAGCATTCAAACTCCAAGTTCCATCCTTCTGTGGTGGGCGCCAGCTGAAATCTCAGCTCAGATGGCCCAGGAGTACGGATCTTGCTTTCCACCCAGCTTTTGGACTCAGTCTCATGTGTTTAAAGTTCAGAGATTGGCCAAGGATTTGTGGGGAGCCTATAGAAAATTTGAAGCCCCCAACTGTGGTTTTCCTTTTCCCTCTCAGGTTCCAGCCACTGTAGCAAGCCAAAACTTGGTTCTCAGACATGTCCCGGTGAGAAAACTGTGGGTTTTGCTCATGTTCTGGCTACTCCACACCTTAAAACTTGGGAGGAATCTAAGAGGAAGTCACGTAAAGGGAGACCTGTCCCATGTGGCCTTCTTATTCCACAGGGTGATACTCCAGCTTCCACCTGCTTTTGTCCTCCTCTGACTGCAAATTGTTCTCTTAAAAATATTTTCCAGAATTTATAATTATTATCTTTGGGATGCAAGTCATTGCCTGAGCTTCAGTTCAGCCTTATTCTGAGCAGTAGCATTGCTTCTCTCCTCTCTTTCTGTGCTTGCTAAGACCTGGTTTCCCAGCTGATTAACAGTAAGGGAGAATCTCCTGTGTGCTTCCAATTAAGTGTGAGCAGAGCCTCCACATGCTGGACTATTCAGATGTGCAGATGACCCTTAGGCTACTCTTCATGTGCTGATTATTAAATAACTGTGGTGTCTTACTCAGTCCAATTTCTCATCTCATTTCAAATGCCCTAAGCTACAACATTTAGGTGATTGAACCAGTCCTGCAGCAAGCACTGAGGTTTGACATCACTGCAGATGCTTCAGCCATGTGTCACGGGGGCTGATGCTCCCTTCACTCTATAAGCTCTCCTCACTCCTCATGTCATCCACTCAGCCCTTAAACATATTTAATGATGGTTTGCACCCACAGATGGCAATAAATATTCAGGACAAGAAGCAAAGTTCCTGTCCTCCTGCACTCTAGTGAATTCAAGAAGCTGTCAATAAATAAATAAACATAGAAAGACAATAATGGGGAAAATAGTCTGGCTTGATGGAGAGTAACTGGTAGGAGGCCTTGTAGTTTAAAAGAGGGACATGCAAAACTCTTTTATATAGAGAGAAAAACAATTTTAAAAATCAGCTTTTGGAGCTGGCCCCATTGCCTAGTGGTTAAGTTCGGCACACTCTGCTTCAGTGGCCGGTTTTCGTTTCCCAGCCTGAACCTATACCACTTGTCAGCAGCGATGCTGTGGCAGTGAACCACATACAAACTAGGGGAAGATTGGTACAGATGTTAAGTTGGGGAGAATCATCCTCAGGAAAATAAATCAGCTTTCAATCTTTATTTAAACAAAGTTTATTAAATGAGAATGAACTGAAATGGATACCTTCTTAGAATTATTTGAAACATACACAGAAATGAAAAGCTAATGTTGAGACATCAGTTGTGTCACCACCAAACTTGGCAACAAAATAAGAATGTCCGTTATTATCCCTGTTATGAAATAGCTGTGGGAGATCTAGCCAATGACATTAGAAAAAAACATTTAAAATGATAATAAACATTGCAAAGGAAGAAGCAAAACTATACTTATTAGCAGAAAATATCACTGTTTACCCAGAAATTCAGTGAACCTAAAATGCTACAGTGAACTGTCTCTTTCACACATCAGCTCAGCAAAGGCTACACACCTCAACACAGCATTGTGTGGGTGAGCCCTATGGGCTGACTTGTGCCCTTAAGTTTCATGTGTGGAAGTCCTAGCCCCAAGGACCTCAGAATGTGACCTTATTGGGATGCAAGGTCATTGCAGATGTAATTAGTTAAGATGAGGTCATCCTGTCTCATCTAACATGACAGATGTCCTTATAAAAAGGCAAACTTGTGCACAAACGCACAAGGGGAGGGAGTGCCACTTGAAGCCAAAGAGCACACTGAGAGTACTCAGCCGCTCTGAAACCCACTAGACAGACTTACCCTGTGACCCTGAGAATGTGCTCTGGACAGTCCCACAGAGAGACTCGTAAGAGAAGCTGACCTGCACAAGGGCATTGGGTGTGGGGTCCTCTTGTCTCTCACAGCCTGGGACTCATGTCCTCACACGCATGCAGCCTTTGTAGACTCCCTGGTCACTCCGTGACCTACAGGCCAACCTCAGGCGTCCAACGGACCCCAAAGCACAAAGTCATCACCACGTTAGTTAGAGGTCAGTTATTAGACACACCACCACACATCCCCTCCTCACCTGGCCTTTATGCCACAGAAACAGGACTGTGATCAATAACACCTTCTCCTAAATGTTTATGAAACTCAGGAGCCCGTGTGACTGACATTCCTCAAAGAAGTCATCCAACCCAAAGTGAATTTAAAGCCATATCTCTGGCGATTAGGAACTCCTGGAAACTGTTGAAATACAACTTCCCTTCCCCTCTGTAATCCTAAAGCTTGCTTTCAGCTATCTTCACAGTAGGCCTGCATTGTCTGCTTGTTATGGATGACTTTCTATGAATTCATTGTGCATTAGAGCTGAGCTCTGTCTATTTCCATAACAATTTGTGCTCTTTAAACTCAAAATCAAGTTGAGTTTACCAGAAGAGAAAAGTAAGCAGATAGATTGTGTACTGTTCAAACTAGTGGTTTTTAATCGACACGATTCTAATCATCTTGACAAAGAATTGACCCTTCATAAGTTTCTTTTCTGAGGGTAGGATTGGGGCATACCCACTAGGAAGGAGGCTGGGTGCTGGGAAGCTGTCTTTCCTTCTTTCTGAAGGGGCATCTCTTGTCAGGCCACAGACTTGCTTCCTCTAACTCTTATTTCCTTCTGTTGTCCAAGCAGCATTTGGTGAAAGCTGCAACTTCAGAGAACTAGCCTTGTCCCAGGCTGCTGTTGGGTTGGCTTGCTTTTCTATGCAGTGTATCAGATACAAGGATTAACTGGAGGGGATTGCAACTGATGGCACTTTCAGGAATCTCCAGGAAATACATCTCTACAAAATGCAGACAGGGTGTATTTGAGAGGGTTGCTATAATTACAGAATTTTAATGCAACTCTGCTGGGATCGTGAGCTATTTTTCATGCACCTGTGCAGACCAGCCCCGTCCAGGGTGTAAATCTTCTCAAAGACCCCTCCTCCAAGTCAGAGACTCTCCAGATGTCCCTTTAAGGATTCATCAGACCTTAAATTACACCCCTGGTCTGGATTTACTGCAGATTGGCTTTACCTACACGGGGCGCTCCATGTCAGTTCATGGACAGGTTGCAAATTTGTGGAGCAACTGTGGCCAAGCACCTGCCTCCTGACTCATGCGGCTACTGGAGATTAACTGCTCACCTCCATCAGGCAGAAAGGAGTTACGGTCAGTCCACAGGTCCTCCATAATTTTCCCTATATAGGACTGAATCTCAGTTAGGAAAAGTGGCAGCCATACCACCAGTTCTTGTACCAAAATGGGTTGGTAGAACTTTGATGTTGTTGCCATGACAGTTGGATGTGATGCACTGTCACTGTCTGTACTCTGAACAGATATGTCACTTGTCATTTTAGACCTGCTGTCAGTGTGACATGTACCTCGCCTGGCCCTGGGCTGAGTGTAACATCCCACAGAGCCTCCTGGTACCCCATGGATGTGAGCTCTGCTTCCACAAAGAGGGAGGAGACGGTCATAGTCTATAAAAGGAGGCTGCCATCTCCTACCCCTGTCACCAAATGCCCCAACTGAATCTGGGATGTGGGTGAACCCACACATGAGGTCGTTGTGCGACTTTCACAGTTGCCCTGAGACAGAAAGAAGGATCAGAGCTCAGGGTCTGCTGTTAATGAACCAAAGTTAAACATCAGGTCAACAGAAGCAGCTTTGAAGCTTCTCTGAGGCCTGCAGCTGCTGCTGAGGGCAGAGCAGGCACTGGATTTCGGATCACCAGAGACCGCCTTCCTGTTGGAGGACATCTGGATCTGGGGTGAGAGGAAACAAAACTGAGACACAAGGGAGCGGCAAAGCAGATCTAACACACACATCAGTGAGTGTCCACTGTGCCTGCCACGCGGGAATAAATGGATCCTGAAAGAGTGTAGTTTGACAATTGTGCTCCACACAGCCTCACAGTTGACAAGCATCCCCAGGTGCCTTGTCAAGCCCTAAAGCAGGCCTAGTAAATTCTGTTGTAGGTCCTGATTTGCAGAGGAAGGACCTTCACAGAGTGGCCTGCAGAGATCCAGGGTTTTCCAAGAAAATTTAGGTGAAACACTTTCTCTCGGGCATGGTGTCCACCACCACCTTGTCTTCTCTCTGCCACCTGCACTTTGGCAATAAGGAAACTTAGCTAATGAATTTTAAACATCCTTTTAAACTCCCCTATCCTTTCTCCTTGTGAAATGCTGTATTAATTCTTAGACCTGAAAACCCTTGTAAGCAGGTTTGTTTTATGAATCATCTACAGTAAAGATTTGACACTGTGCAGTCAGGAGGACCTGAACTGTGAAATTTTGATCTGGTTTCCATGACCCTTGGAGCACTGTGCCCAATGCATGTGGAGAAGTGAGTAGATGTTTAATTCAGGGAAAGTCGTAACTATCGATATGACCATGGTCAAGATTGCAGATTCAATTGCTAAATCTCCAAGCTTGTCAGAGGAATACACAATATCGCCTCCTAGGTTTTTAAGGCTGATTCCAAACCCAACTATCATGAAAAGACGGGAGGATAGAGGTCTTTCAGAGGATGATCATAGCAGAATATATTGCAAGAAAGGCAAAACGATGGAGTGCAGGAAAATAAAGAAGCATGAAAGATTTGGAGGACGTGGTAATAAAACCCTAGAATGTGCATTTTTCTTAAATTCTTTATAGCATAATACTTTGGATATAAAAGAAAGCAATCTGGACTAGAATTCCAAGATTATTTCAAAATGGTAAATAATGTGGAGTCAAATCATGCAGAAGTGATTCTGTAGCTCAGGGGATATAGTGGCAATTACTCAATCTTGGTTTTGAAAGATATTTGTTTACAATATACCTGGTTTTAGACACTTAGAATAACCAGAGGAAGAAAAAGCCTAGAATGTCCACATTTCAACCACAAGAGAAACAGAAACACATGGATAAACACCAAAGAGAAACCAGACCGTGGTCAAGTCACCCCAAGAGGAGAAAGAGAAGCAAAGAGAAGGGACAAACAGACATAGCAAATGGAACAGTGTTTGATCAGGAGTCAGGACCAAGAAACTGACTGAAGGGACATGGGAACCTTACCCAGGAAATTGAAAGTTAAATTCTTTCTGTTGTTGTTGCTGTTGAGGAAGATTGGCCCTGGGATAACACCCAGGCCAATCTTCCTCTGTTTTTCATGTGTGCCGCTGCCACAACATGGCTTGATGACTGGTGTGTAGGTGTGTAGGTCTGCAGCTGGGATTCAAACACATGAACCCTGAGCTGCCAAAGCTGAGCATGAGAACTCAACCACTATGCCACCAGGTTGCCCCTTAAATTGTTTTTAAAGAAAAATAAAATAGACACACTTTCACTAAGAAGTGGCACAAAGGATTAATATTTAGATATTCAAAAAATCTTTGTATTTCAATATGAAACAGGCAAGCATTCCAAGTGAAAATTGAATAAAGCATATTTGTGTGTAACTCAGAGTAAAGGGAATAGAAATGTCCAATTAACATGTGTGAAGGGGCCCAGCCTCACTAATCAATTTATAAACAATGATAAAAGAGATATAGTTTCTCATTTCATATTAAAACATCACAAATGTATAGGAAATGCATGTGCTCATATTTTGTCGACGGGACTATGGATGGTTTTAAACTGTTTTGGAAGACAACTGGTGATATCGGTCAAAATCTGAAGTGGTCATTTTCGTTATATGCCAACATACAGGCCAGCCCGTGAATGCCCGAAGAAGTCTGTGATGTCCTCCACATTCGTAAAACCTCAGAAAGGCAGGACGCTCCGGGTTCAGGGCAGCCCTAGACCACAGTGACCTCCAGCTGTGTCTACACGTGAAATTTAAGAAATGATCCTTAATAAGTACAACTTGAACATGCAGCCAGATATGCACCTCATTGACTGTGACCCTACCTGGCGCAGGTAGAACATCCTTAAACAGGCACGACTGTGACGTCTGGAACATGTCTGAACAAGTCTCATGGCCCTTGAGAAGAAGACTGAGTGGGTCCTCAGCAGGGAGTGGGGATGGCAGACTGGGGGCTGGGAATGTGCCGGGCAGACCCAGGCTGATGTCACACACTCAACACCAGAAGGAGACTGTGTCAAGAGTCTTCACTGAGGAAACGACAGAGCCCAGGGCTCTGTCTTGCATTTTTCAAGCGCAGCTAACGTGGGGGCATCGCACCACGCGTCTGCTCCCCATCAGCTTTTCTTAGGAAACGAGAAGAATTGTGGTGGAGGAAGCTCTCTGAACCTCTGCCCTTGCCTCTGGCACACCCTCTCTGCCCCTCCCAGCGTTCAAGTGGCCTCGGCTGGGTAAGGCGTCAAACGCAGGCTCATCTCTCTCTGTCGAACAGAGTGGGCATATTGTCTGCAGAGGACACTCACTGTCCAGCAAGTCCATCAGCCTCAGGATGTGCTGGGTAATGCATCTGTCATAGTCAGGCCTTTCAACCTTGACCCCGTGACCCTGGACTGCAGGTACACAGGGGGGTTGTGGGAGGGCCCTGAGGAGGGAACCTGGTGGCAGCTCGCATGAGTGCAATGGGGCTGTGGGGCAGCAGAGGCCGGGTTGTGGCCTTGCAGAGCCCATGGTGGCCAAGGCTCTGCAGCAGCTGTGGGCAGCTGCTCCTGGTGTTTGAGTCTCTGTACTGACACCAGGGTAGGAAACTGAGTCACGGTGGGGCCCAGAGCAGAATAGGATCGGGGAGGGTGGCCCCGAGGACAGCAAGGGAAGGATTTTGGAGGACTCCCTGGGCATCGGTGGCCTCGCCTTAACACCTGGATTGCGGAGTTGGCTGCTTTACACAGAAATCCTACTGCCTTCTTAGAACTTTCCAGAACCCTCTGGAAGCATCAGATGACCCCTCCACCAGACCGCTTTCCCTGGAGATGCCTTGATCCTACATTACCCCCATTTCTGGTTCAGTCCCAGGACCTTCACACTGACTATGACCTCAGGCTCAGAATGAACAGTAAACTATTTTTAGATGTTGAATGTTTTTAAATAAAAAATAGCATATGCTTATTGCAAGAAAACTGTAAACATTTTTAAAAGTCAACATAATCCCCCCATTATCCACTGGATACATATTTCCGTGTCTCCCAGAATTTTATACACTTATGTAAACATTCATAAATACACATAGACATAGATTTATGTTTAGATAAATACATATTCAAATTTCCTTAATTGAAAGATTGATTTTCCTGATCTTACTTTTATCACTTAGGATTAGTCTGAAAAGCTTTTAGAATTGATGTTTTGTGACTTCACTTCAAGCATTTTAGAGCATGACGCAGCCAGAGACTCCATCAGCAGCCCCAGCGAGATGCACCGCTGGCCCAGACCTGCAGGCCCGTGAACAGGACCTCCCATGCCCGGAGCTACCTGCGTTCAGGTAAGTGGCTGGGAAACTTGCCCAGGTGCTGATGACGATTTATTAAAAAGGAATTAAAGTTGAAAACAAGTGTTTCATTTCATGTCCAGTAAAAACTAATTGAGAATCTATATATGAAGCTTTACTTCATAAAGATGCCAACACTTTTTTTTTTAACTTTTACTTTTTACCAAATTTGCCCCAACTATACGAGGAGCTTTCCTTCTGATCTGGCAATACACCAGATTATCTTTTTAATATTCTCAAATGAAACTTTAAATACCGATTATTAATAGATCCTTTCTTATTGCTTTCATTAAACACCACTGCATATAACTGCACATTAATTACCTGCTAACTCTTAATTAACTAGTTCATTTCTAGAGAAATTAACGTCCTTTCAAATTAAGCTGATAGTACTCAGGAGGACCTCAAATTGGATTATTTTCTAAAATCTAATTTTTGTGAATTGAGGCCTTCCAAATTTTTTTCATTTTTTACTTATCTAGTCTTGCAGAAATGCACACATACCATTAAATAAATTAGATGAAACTAAAAAAAGTCAAGTTGTGTCATAAGTTTTTGCAACTATAGAGGTAATTTATACTTGAATGAATAAAGAATTCAATATAAAAACATACCTTTTTAAAGGATGTCAAAGTTCATTTACAAAGCTTGTGCAAAGCTTATGGCCCTTCTTCAATCTATATTACAATTGGACATGGTCTAAAGAAAAAATTTGAAACTGGAAACTTGCTGCTCAGGTGTGAGCTTATGGAAAGTGGCCTCCTGAGAACTGTCTAGAACTGGCTTGCGTCTCCTCCAGCCCGTCCTGGGTCAGCCTTGCAGCCTGAGGGCAGCTGCTCTGTGAATCACATGTTTTGTTTTCACACATTCATCAGCATCAGGATAATAAAGGTCCAGTTCTTGTCCACAGATGTGCAGTGGGGACTGTCACTGCAGCCAAACCCTGGAAAACTGAAATGCACGAGAAATTCCCAGTCTTGCAGCTCCACTTCACCACCAGTGGCCATCTCTGCAAGTGTAGACCCTGCTTTTATTAACCTCCTTCTATATCCTCTGGTTAATGAATTGAAAGGGAGTCCACAATCAACCCATTAAAGTTGAAGCATAACGGGATTTGGGCATGAACCACAAATGCTGAGGAAGGACACTCTTCCTCCTTTCCACAAGGCAGGTGCATCACACCGTGCTTCCTACAGCTCTCTCTGTGGCTGCAGATGCTGGGGAGATGCCAACGGGCTCATCTTTTACAGAAGAAAGGGGCTCACTACCACTTTGTGCCCCTAGGTATCCAGGTTGGAAGAGCTTCACATTTTATTTTCTTTTTCTGACTCACCCAGGTTATTCTACTTATGGTAGAAAGTCTGAACATAATTTGAAAAAATATATATATTTGATGGTTTTGAGAGCTACTTTGGCAGCAAGAGCCTCTAGGTCAGCACCTGGGGAGGAGAGCAGCCAAACCGTGGGCCTGGAGCTGTGTCCAGATTTGCCTTTCGGTAGCAGCTGGTTTGGAAAGGACCAGCTGAGGAGCTTTTTTGTGGGTCTGGCAGTGGGCATCCATCAGAGGGAGGGTCTTGAGAGCACCTGAAGCTTTCATCGAGACCCTGACATCCTACAAGTAATGGTCCCAGAAATAAACCAGTTCCAATAGGGGTGGGACCATTAAGTTACATCATAAGAATCCCTCGGTTTAATATTTGCCTACCACAGGCAAGGAAACCCTGGGGGAAGATGAGACTTTCCCGGAGCCTCACATTTTTCCGTAGGTTTTCACCACAGTGTCCTGCACTCATCAGAAGTAACCAGGTGAACAAGGAAAAGGAATTGTCCAAAAATCAAGACAAGAAAAAAAAAGCTAGACTAGATCTAGATATTATATTTACAAGACATTATAAGACACTGGTTTTAAAATAATTATAACTGATTTGTTCAAAGAATTAAATAACTTTTTTGAGAATTTTGTCAGACAATTTTTGGAAACTATGAAAAATTCTAAGAGAATTTATAACAAAATATATTAACTGGAAATAGGAACATAATAGCTGGATGCTAAAACAAATTCTGTGCAGCTGAAGAGATAATTAGTGAACAGGAAAACAGAGCAGAAGGAAATACTGAGACTGTTGCATGAGAAACCCAAGGATGGGTGGTGATGGAAAGAGCCTCCCACACATAGGGTATGAGGGAAGATCAGGGGTAGTGTAACTGGAGCCCCAGAAAAAGGAGAGAGAGGAAACAGGCCACATGTCAGGAGAAGCCTCAAATGTTCTCAAACAAGAAAAAAAACACCAAGCGAATGATTTCAGAAGCATTAAGAACACGACACAGGAGGGGTCCAAAGAAAGGCCCATCAACTACCGCAGAGCTTTGAAACACAAAGATAAATCCTAAAGCATGATGAAAGCAGAGACAATTCTTGTCAAAGAGCAGAAGTTGATGACCCCCAACTTCTCAGCAAGTGGAATGAAGCACAGAAGAAAATGTACACAAAAGTGCTGACACTGGGAACAGCCAACCTGGACTGCTGTCTCCAGGCAGATAACTAAGAGAATTTGTCACCTGAGGACCAACAACAAAAGGCAGATGTTGACCACAAGAGGCAGCTCAGAGTTGCCAGTAGAGCAGAGACTGAAGGAAAAGATAAATATGTGGGCACATCTAAATATTTATTGAAAGTGTAAAGCAATATGGTAATGCTTTGGGAGTTTACGCTCATATGAAATTTAAAAAGACGTCAATAATAACACCAACGGCAGGAAAAATAAAGGAGCTTCTAAGGTTCCTGCATTGTCCATGAAGTGGTCCAAGGAAAATGATAAGGACTTTATTAAAACAAGGGAGCATTCTATAAAGACTGCATAAACAGTGAGAGAATATTAATCAGAAGCTCCTGAGGTAGGGGAGGAATAGAATCATTATGGATGAATAAACCCAAAGAAGGCAACAAGGAGCACAGAACAGGCAGAATAAAGAGCAAACAGTGGCAAACAGTGATAATGGTGCCTAGATGTCCAATATCAGTGATTTTATGGCATATAAATAGAATAAATACTCCAATTAGAAGGCAAAGTTTCTTAGAATAAAAATAAAACTAAACTATGCACTTAGAGGTTGATCTTAAAGTATTCATACAAGTTGAAAGGATAATGTATATGTTGTATAAGTAATGCTGAAAAGAAAACTGGAGTAGTACACCAATTCAGACAACGCCGGCTGACAGGAGAGATATTCGATGGGAACAAGGACATTGCAGAGTGATAAGTGGGCCACTCCACCAGCAGGGTGTCAGGATCCTAAACACGTGTGCAGAGAACTGGGGAGAGATTCTTGGGAAGTGGCCCAGGACAGGTATTTGTACCTGTGCTATTAGTGAAATAGTCTAATTTAACAAAACATTGGTTACGGTTCCTATCACATGACTACATTCCCAGTCGCTACTCCGAAGTGTTAGGTATCTAACATCTTGTATTTTAACTGGGTCCTATTTACATGTGTTCTGGAAATTACTACATGTTTATTTACCCTTGGGAAACTGGCCATCATTAGATGGTAAAAACTCTGTCCCCCGAGACTTTATTGGTGGTGGCAGGGGTATGTCTACACTTTTAGATAAGGCAGAACATGATTGACATGTTTACACAACATAGGAATGGTCTTTGGTTTATCTAAAGACACTCACAAACATTGTCTGTATAGGTAAATTTGGTTAAACCATCTTGAAGCCTTTAATTTAGAGAAGCTAACAAGGGAAACATTTGTTCTCCTCTCCAGGTTAAGAACACACAATTTTCAAGAGTGAGTAATTTGTGTTTACTATCATGGTTAATGTTTTCCTTCTCCTCATTCTCCCTTAAATGATCATTTCCTTGCAAACTTTGATTTACTTTAAAAAGAAAATTCTTTAGAGATGGGCAGGACATTTGAATTGAAACTATGGAAGGATATTAATGTAATAGCCCAACTTTTTTTGTTGAGCAATTAATAATTTCATTAATTGACCAAGTAAATGAATAGTCACTTCTTTGAAGAGAATAGCAATCACAGGAGTTGTTTTTATAATTTGTTTTATAAACATTGCTGTAATATCAAAGGTAACAATATTAATATCAGGCAGCATGTAAACTCATTTCCAGTGTATAAATATAACAAATGGTTGACAATTATTTATTTATGCTGTTTTCATTGATTCAAGAATCAGTATTTTAAAATAATCTTTATTTACCATTTATTAGGAAAATGTGCAGCACTATCTGTGCAGATGTTACAGAAGAGACTAAGAATATCAATATTAAAAAATAATAACAGAGATTAGTTGAAATATATAAAGAGAATGTTTCACTATCATATACACAGTTAAAGTGGATGACTTTAGAGGGATATCTATAGGACTGGCTTCCTTCTTTTCCAATTGTATGTAAAGATGGTTCAGTCTCACTAACTGAACTTTCTGAATATTGCTCAATGTCTGCTGTTTTGCCATACCTGATATATGTGAATTATTAATAAAACCCCACAACATTAGCTAACATATTAACCATTTTAAATAAGACATATGTGTGATGGTCAAATATATCAGGTATACTGAAAAGGGTAAATAATGAGTTTAAAAAGATAACAGTTTTAAATTTGTATTTTTTGCGGGGCCGGCCTGGTGGCATAGCAGTTAAGTTCACATGTTCTGCTTTGATGGCCCGGGGTTCGCCGGTTTGGATCCTGGGTGCAGACACGACATCGCTTGGCAAGCCATGTTGTGGTAGGCGTCCCACATGTAAAAGTAGAGGAAGACGGGCACAGGTGTTAGCTCAGGGCCATTCTTCCTCAGCAAAAAGAGGAGGATTGGCAGCAGATGTTAGCTCAGGACTAATCTTCCTCCAAAAAACAAATTGTATTCTTTGATTTCTGCCAACTATCATTTGATGTCCAAGGGAAAATTGTAATTAAATTCTTAAATTGTTCTATTATAGATCCAAAATAAAGGATTCACAGTACCTGTATTTATTGACATCAGCTTTAGATAACTCAATACGCTCATCACTTACAGGATATTAATAAAGAGGAGACATAACCTCTAGTATTTAAAGATGAAGAATTTATACATAAAGGCATATATCCAAACTAAAAATAAAGTGCTGGATTATTATTATAAATAGTGGCTTGATCATTCAGTCAAGATTGAGCATTAAAGCAGTTAAATATATTGTATGTAAATAGATTAATATGCAATAAATAGCTCCTTAGTAAACAATCAGTGACTGATATTTAAAACAAACTTGTCAAAAATGTAGTAATATTAAGTATCACTGTATTTATTAAATATTACTCACCCATATTTATTTTTCACCTATATTAATAATTGGGCTATCAGCCTTTACTAAGATTTCTCAATATGTATAGAAAATCAGCCTTTACTAAGATTTCTCAATATGTATAGAAAATAGTTTTTACCTTAATATTTATGTAGCTTTTTTCTCATAATTTATAAGAAATATTATTTACTCTCATCTGAATATTAGTCTGCTCCCTTGCCAATGTAAAAAATGATGTTACTTCTTATGAAGCAAATCCTGTCTAACCACACTATGACTAGCAGTTTTGTGTTGTGGCACTGAGCAAATTAAGGAATACGAAATAAATCAATTAATCTTACTTTTTGTTCTAGCATCCTTATTTTTTCAGTCCCTTTCACATTTTTATACCAAAGAATATTATAAGTATATGTTAAACACACATTTACCATTATACTTAGAGTAGTATAGTTATAGAGAGGTGATGATAGATAGACAGGTAGATAGAGTTATAAATATAAATATAAATATATGGGTATCTGTAGTAATTTAAGTACATACAAATATGAATGTTTAACTTTTGGAAGTAGATTTAGAATATAATGATATAATTAAGTTTCCTTCAACGTTTCCCAAAGGCTTTATAAATAACACTTGGATAACATTTTTAAGGTGTAACATGATTTTGAAAGTAAATTATAACTTGTAATCCTTCAACTAAAATAATTATTTTCAATTTTTAAGAGATGCATATTTTCTTTTTTTAAAACAATCAGCAGCATTATATAAAGTAGGTAACCTACCTATCTTGTTAGTCTTTCATTGCTAGTTAAGGTTTTATTTACAATTCCATCGTATTTTTTCACTTGTAAATTTTCCAGTAAGGATTTGTCATAGCTTACATCTGAGGTGGTTTGAGATTAGACTCACTCCAAAAATTTTATAGTAAAAACTTTTCAAAAATGTGTCAGGCATGTTTATTGGCTCGTTTGTCTTAAAGAACACAAAGGTTTATTCAGAAATAACATTCCTGAAATTTGTAGAAGCGGTCTTCACTTCTAAGAATCAAGTGGTCTTATCTATGTTTCTTTACTTCTACTACGTGACTGTGGTTTAAACTCTATAATTAAAATTTCCTTATAAGGAAATTTTCTTATGTTTTATAAATTCCCTATAAAACTTGTACATTAAGAAAAACAAATTAAAAAAGAAAATTTCACAATTATAATTTCATCACATAAAGGGAAGAGTCTATTCATGTTGTTCAATCAACACAAACCACCTAGCGTAAAATTGACTAAATTATTTTGGAGACACCAAACATAGTAGGTAGTTTAGCATGAAAAAAATAAGGCCTCTCAAGTGTTATGCTCCCTTCTGATTTTTAATACCACATCTTATCTTTCCATCTAATATTTGGAAAAAGAGATAAGTATTACAGATTTCTCTCTTCTAATTTATTTTAACACAAATAACTTTCCGGACTCTCTATTTATTTGTATTTTTATGTAATGTAATGTTTCCTCACTGGAATCAAACACCAAAAAAGGCAATATTGCTTTCTTTCACTAAAACCCCAGTGCCTGGGTGGGTGATTATGGGTGATTAAGTTTTGATGACAATCAGAAAAAATAAATTATGATTTGAAAAACTACCATTGGATGTGGTAGTATAATAATGGTAAAAACAATTATGTTCACGCATTAGAAAAAATTAAATCAAACACCAACAACTTAAAGATTAAGAAGTAAAAAGATCATTTGTTAGGGAGAAGTAGAGGTGCATAATAAATCAGTTTGCCTAGCAGGTAAAACTCAGTTTGTTATCTTCTGGGAGGTAAATTTTTGAGTGTAAACATTTCTTTGAAAGATTAAATAAGACTTTACAATGTACCAGTCACATGTTGGAGAAAGGTACTTTATGACAGAAACAGTGTAGCCACTTTTTTTCCCAAGTAATTTTATTGGGATTATAGTGGTTTATAACATTGAGTAATTTCAGGTGTATGTTGTTGTTTATCACTTCCTGAATACTCTCCATCACGCTCAGGCCCCGTAGTCTAGTTTTTCTCCATCACCACACATATGTGCCCCTTTATCCCTTTCGTCCCCCCCCCCCCCCCAAACCCCTTCCACTCTGGTAACCACTAATCTATTCCTTTATCCATGTATTTGTTATCTTCTACATACTCGTGAAGTCATGCAGTGTTTGTCTTTCTCTGTCTATTTCACTTAACGTCATACCCTCAACTTCCATCAACGTTGTTGCAAATAGGATGGTTTTGTCTTTTTTATGGATGAGTAGTTTTCCATTGTATATATATATATATACCACATCTTTATCCATTCATCTATAGATAGGAAGTTGGGTTGTTTTCACACCTTAGCTGTTGTGAATAATGCTGCAATGAATATAGTAGAGTATAAGTCTCTTTGGATCTTTGATTTCCAGTTCCTTGGATAAATACCCAGTAGTAGGATAGGTTGATCATATGCTATTTCTAATTTTTTGAGAAATCTCCATATTCTTTTCCATAGTAGCTGCGCCAGTTTGCATTGCCACCAGCAGTGTATGCAGCGTTACCCTTTCTCCATATGCTCTACAACATTTGCTGGTTTTTTGTTTTTTTTTTTTTAAAGATTTTATTTTTTCCTTTTTCTCCCCAAAGCCCCCCGGTACATAGTTGTATATTCTTCGCTGTGGGTTCTTCTAGTTGTGGCATGTGGGACGCTGCCTCAGCGTGGTCTGATGAGCAGTGCCATGTCCGCGCCCAGGATTCGAACCAACGAAACACTGGGCCGCCTGCAGCGGAGCGCGCGAACTTAACCACTCGGCCACGGGGCCAGCCCCAACATTTGCTGGTTTTTATCTTGGTAATTTCAGCCATTCTGACTAGTGGAATGTGATATCTCATTGTAGTTTTGATTTTCATTTTCCCTAATAATTAGTGATGTTGAGCATCATTTCATGTGTCAGTTGGCCATCTGTCTATCTTCCTTGAAAAAATGTCTGTTCATATCCTCTGCCCATTTTTTGATTGGGTTGTTTGGGGTTTTTTTTTTTTTTTGATTTGCATGAGTTCTTCATATATTTTGGAGATCAACCCTTTGTCTGATAAATTATTTGCAAATATTTTCTCTCAGTTGATGGGTTGTCTTTCCATTTTGTTCCTGATTTTCTTTCCTTTGAAGAAGCTTTATAGTCTGATGTAGTCCCATTTGTTAAGCTTTTCTTTTGTTTCCCTTGGCTGAGTAGACAGGGTATTTGAAAAGATGAGTCTAAGACCAATGTCAAAGACTATATTGCCTATATTTTATTCTAGGAGTTTTATGCTTTCAGGTCTTGCATTCAAATCTTTAATACATTTAGAATTAATTTTTGTGTATGGTGCAAGATAATGGTCTACTTTTATTCTTTTGCATGTAGCTGTCCAGTTTTCCCAGAACCATTTATTGAAGAGACTTCCCTTTCTCCCTTGTATGTTCTTGGCTCATTTGTCAAAGATTAACTGTCCATAGATGTGTGATTTTATTTCTGGGTTTCCCATTCTTATCCATTGATCTGTTTGTTTGTTTTAGTACTATAGCTTTGTAGTATGTTTTGAAGTCAGGGGTTGTGATGCCTCCAGCTATTTTCTTTTTTCTCAGGATTGCTTTGGCTATTTGGAGTCTTCTGTTGTTCCATATGAATTTTTGGATTTTTTGTACTATTTCTTTGAAGAATGTCAATGGGATTTTGATTGGGATTGCATTGAATATGTAGGTTGCTTTAGCTAGTATGGACATTTAACTATGTTTATTCTTTTGACCCATGAACATGGCATATCTTTCAATTTCTTTATATTTTCTATAATTTTTTTCAATAATTTCTTATAGTTTTCACTGTACACGTCTTCTACCTCTTCGGTTAAGTTTATTCCTAGGTATTTTATTCTTTTTGTTGTAATTGTAAATGGGATTGTATTCTTGATTTCTTTTTCTGCTAGTTCACTGTTAGTGTATAGGAATGCAACTGATTTTTTCAAATTGATTTTGTAACTTGCAACTTTGCTGTAGTTATTTCTAATATTTTTCTGGAGGATTTTTTAGGGTTTTCTATATATAGGATGAGATGATATAGGATGATATCATCGGCAAATAAAGAAAGTTTCACTTTTTCCTTTCCAATTTGGATTCTTTTTATTTATTTTTCTTGCCTAATTGCTCTGGCCAATACTTCCAGTAGTACGTTGAATAAGAGTGGCAAGAGTGGCACCTTGTCTTGTTCCTGTTCTCAGAGGGATGGCTTTCAGTTTTTCACCATTAAGGATTATGTTGGCTGTGGGTTTGTCATATATGGCCTTTAGTATGTTGTACTTTCCTTCTATAGTCATTTTATTGATAGCTTTTATCATAAATGGATGTTGGATCTTGTCAGATGCTTTCTGTGAATTTATTGCAATGATCATGTGATTCTTATTCCTCATTTTGTTAATGTGGTGTATTACATTGATTTGCAGATGTTGAACCATCCTAGCATCCCTGGAATAAATCCCACTTGATCATGGTGTACTATCCTTGTTATGTATTGCTGTATTGTGTTTGCCAATATTTTGTTGAGGATTTTTGCATTTATGTTCATCAGCAATATTGGCCTGTAGTTCTCCTTCTTTGTGTTTCCATTGTCTGTTTTTGGTATCAGGGCGATGTTGGCCTCATAGAATGTGTTAGGAAGCATTCCATCTTCTTCAATTTTTTTGAATAGTTTGAGAAGGAGAGGTACGAATCTTCTTTGAATGTTTGGTAGAATTCTCCAGAGAAGCCATCTGGCCCTGGACTTCTGTTTTGTGGGAAGTGTTCAATTACTGCTTCAATCTCTGTACTTGTGATTGGTCTACTCAGATACCCTATTTCTTCTTGATTCAGTTTTGGGAGGGTGCATGAGTGTAGGAATTCATCCATTTCTTTTACATTATTGAACTTGTGGGCATACAGTTTTTCATAGTATCCTCTTATAATCCTTTGTACTTCTGCAGTATCTGTTGTAGTTTCCCCTCTTTAATTTCCTATTTTATTTATTTGGCCTTCTCTCTTTTTGTTTGGTGAGTTTGGCTAAGAGCTTTTCAATTTTGTTTATCTTCTCAAAGAACCACCTCTTAGTTTCATTCATCCTTTCTATGCTTTTTTTTGGTCTCTATTTCATTTTTTCTGCTTTGATTTTTATTATTTCCCTACTTTTGCTGACTTTCACCTTCACCTATTCTTCTTTTTGTAGCTCTGTTAGGTGCATTTTATATTACTTATTTGAGATTTTTCTTGTTTGTTCAGGTGGGCCTGTACTGGTATGAATTTCCCTCTTATGACTGCATTTACTGCATCCCATAAGAGTTAGTATGTTGTATTTTCATTTTTGTTTGCCTCTAATCATTTTGTAATTTCCCCTTTGACTTATTCAGTGATCCAATAGTTGTTAAATAGCATATTGTTTAGTCTCCAGATATTTCTGACTTTCTCAGTTTTGTTCTTATGGTTGATTTCCAGCTTCAGAGCACTGTGATTGGAAAAGATGGTTGGGATGATTTCAATCTTCTTAAATTTACTGAGGCTTTCCTTTTGTCCAAGCATATACTCTATCTTTGAGAATGTTCCATGTGTACTTGAGAAGAATGTGTATTCTGCTGTTTGTGGATGGGATGTTCTCTCCATATATATATCTATTAAGCCCATCTGCTCAAGTGTTTCATTGAAATCCACTATTTCCCTGTCGACCTTCTGTCTGGATGGTCTATCTATTGATGTAAGTGGGGTGTTGATGTCCCCTACTATGATTGTGTTGCTGAGAATTTCTCCCTTAAGGTCTGCTCATAATTGCTTTCTGTACTTTGGTGTCTCTGTGTTAAGTGCACATATATTAATGTGTTATGTCCTCTTGGCAGAAAAATCCCTTTTATCATTGTCTCCTGCCCCTCTTTGTCTCTCCTTGTCTTTTTTATCTTGCAGTCAGCTTTGTCTGATGTAAGTATGGCAACACTTGCTTCCTTTTATTTGCTGTTTGCTTGGAGTATTGTCTTCCACCCCTTTTTGCTAAGCCTGTGTTTGTCTTTAGGCCTGAGATGCGTTTCCTGGAGGCAGCGTATTGTTGGGTCTTCTTTTTTAATCCACTCAGCTGCTCTGTGTCTTTTGATTGGAGAATTCCATCCATTGACATTTAGAGTTATTATTGATATTTGAAGGCTTAATACTTTCATTTTATCTCTTGTTTTCCAGCTGTTCTATGTTTCCACTGTTTCCCTTCCCTTGTATGTCTGACTGCCATTTCACTTTGGAGGTTTTCTGTGGTGGTTTTGTAGATTTTCTTTTTATTTATGAATTGTGGCTCTGCTCTGATTTTTTGTTTAGTGGTTACTGTTACATTTGTATAAAAGATCTCATAGATGAGACTCTCTATTTTCTCACAGCCTCTTTTCTCCATTAGCCTAAGTAGGTTCCATCCCTTTCCTCCAGCCTATCCTGTTTTTCATACACTATTGTTTCTTAGTTAGTAAGTTCTTTCTTGCATTGAGCAGAAGAGTACTTTCTTATTTCTCCTACCCATCCTGTCTTTTGGAGACACAAGTAGAGTCTGGATCCAAGTTCCATGGAACATCCTTAGAAATATGCGGAGATGGTCAACTATTCTCAGATTTCTTGAGTTGAAGCATCTCCAGTTCATCAGCCATCCCTGAAAAAACATGACTTCATGTCAGGTCAACACATTGGTAGTTTCTTTTGTTTCAATTCATTTTTAAACAGTAGGATTTGGAAGGGAATGCACTACACTAGGCATGGCTTGATTAGCAAAAGACAGATTCTCATGTCTCATATTAGAGCACTTTTCTTCTATCAGAATAGGTAAGAATATTCCCTTTCTTCTTGTACATACTGTATATGATTATCAACTCTATCCTTTTGATGGGCACATCATACAGTGATGACCACATCATACATTGAGTTAAAGAAAAAAGAAAACCACTAGATCTTTCTAACTATACATTCATCTGTTTTTTATGCATTAGTTTTGGGGCTGACCCTGGGAAGTTATGTTTATCCTGTTAGGTTTCTTTTGATTGAGTTACTACAATCCTAATTTTGGTTGACTCTAAGGTTTCTAGCTTAAAAGAATGAGTAGATGATTATGCCATCAACCGAGATCAAAAATACAGGAGAAAGGTGTGTGTGTACATGCACCTATGCATGCATGCCTTAAAGGAGGACTGAGGATGGAAGCCTGAGGAATCCCAATATTAAGAGGCAGCTGGGAGAAAGGAGGCAACAGAAGACACCAAGAAGGGGTGGGCCATAGTTTGTTATGAAAAGGAGAGGAGTATCTTGGAAGCTGGACTGACTGTGTTTTCAGGATTATGGTAGACACCTGAATACATAATGAACAGGACGTGGTCTCTGCCTCTGCTCCTGTTTTGATTTGCTCCATGGTTCAGCTCTTCATTTAATGGCACTACCTAGTCCATCATGCCTGAAAACTTGCAGTCACCTTTTATTTGTCCTTCATAATCTCGCATCTATTGGGTTAACCACGTTTTACTGACAAAACATCATTTTGAATTATAGCATACTTACTGGGAAAAACGCACACATCTAGAGTATCTAGCTCAATGACTTTCTTTAACAATGTAAACACATTGTAATAGCCACCCCCTATCACTATTCTGGCTCTCCAGAAGCCTCTATCATGCCCCTTTGCAGAAATTTCTCCCACCCAAGGTAACCACTACTCTGACTTCTATCACTGTAGCTTAGTTTTTCAAGCTTTTGAACTCATGTAAATAGTTATACTCTATGTACTCCTCTCTACCAGGCCCCTTTTGTTAAACATCCTGTCTAAGATTCATCCATGTTGTTGCAGATAATTGCTTGGTTTTTATATAGCTCTGTAGATCTGATTATCTATTACTGCATAACACATTAGTTTTGGTTATTGATAACTGCATAACATGGAACTCCAAATTAGTGGAGTGAAACAGTAACCATTTTATTAGTCAGATTCCGTGGGTTAGAAATTTATTAGAGAGAAATTTCCCTGTTCTCTTATGGTTGGGGTCTAGAATGATTTAGAGGCTCTTTCACTCACATGGATGGTACCTTGGCTGGGATGTCTTGAAGACCAAAATCCTCTGGGATCGTTCACAAGGGCACCTACATATCTTGTTTTGAAAAGTGGCTATTTTCTTTTTCCAATGGTACATCTCAAGTGCAATTTCAATGGAGATGGAAACTTCACTTGAAAGTTGCTCTACTTCTTTTCCACTTTTGGGTTCCAAGTGACTTGATCAAATAGTGTTCAGATATTGCCGATACAAAGGCTGTACTGGGGTTGGTGATCATATATGACCAGAGGAAACTTAATGTCAGTATCTAGAAGTGGAGATTCCTTTGAGGAAGGGAGGACGTTTAGGAAATCCTTGATGAGCACAGTCTGTCTGGTATTGGATAAAATCACAAGAATTTGGGGATGAACTCCTGCCTCCTCATCTTGGCCCCTGGTCTTGAGATACCAAGTATAAATGTACATGGTGTGCGTCAGGGCTTGTGTTGGTGGTCTATTTTCTTCAGTGCATATGGTTCATCTTCTGTTTGGGAATGAAGTCTTATCACCTGATCGCCAGCGTAGCAGTTGCTATGAAGGTGGCTGTGCCCTGGTTGCAGATTCTCCATGAGGAGATTCTCCAAGAGGCCTTAGCTCTTCACAGCTTGTTGGCTGGCTTCCCTGAGCAAGCTTCCTGAGAGTGGCATGTCCTTGGAAGTCACATCACACCACTTCCACAGAGCAACGCTTCTACTCTGTTGATTGAAGTAGGTACACGCCTGCCTAGACTCAAGGGGAGGGAACCTAAACCTCACATATTCATGGGATGTGTCTCAAAGAATTTGTGGCCAATTTTTAAAACCACCATGAACTAGATAGTGGAATTGATTTATCCATTCTATTGTAGGTGGATATTTGAGTACTTTCTACTTTGGAGGAATGAAGAGAATGATGCTCTAATCATTCTTGCTCCTTTCTCTTGGTTTACATGTTTGCATTTTAGTTGACTGCATATCTAAGAGTAGAATTGCTTGTCACCTTGTATGTATATCTCTGCTTTACTAGATAGATCCTGCCAAACAGTTTTCCAAAGTGGTTGTACAAATTCATAGTCCTACCAGCAATGTGTGAGAATTCCACTTGCTCTGCAGCCTCACCTCCTCTTGCTGCCATAGTTCAACTTTTAATACCTGGTTTTAATCCTTCTGCCGTTGTGAATAAGATCTCAGTGTGGTTGTATTGCCATTTCTCTGATAACTAGTGATTTGAGCACCTTTACATATGCTTGTTAGACATTGGGATGCTCTGTGTTGTGAAGTGCCTATTCAAGTCTTTTGCCCATTTTTAACAAATTGGGTTGTTTCCCTTTTTTCTTATTGTAATGCTAAAGTTTTTATGTATTCTGTATGTAAATCCTCTTTTGACTACTAGAATTAGAAACATCTCTTCCCTTCCTGTGACTTGCAAAATCCCTCTTGTAATGTGTCTTTTCATGAACTGCAATTCTAAATTTTAATGAATTCCAGTTTACCAACTTTTTTTTTTTTATAGAGAGAGTGTTTTTGTGTGTGTGTGAGGGGTCTTCTTTAAGAAGTTTTTGCTACTCTGTCGTCCTGAAGATGTTTTCTTATGTTGTCTTCTAGGAGCTTTATTATTTTACCTTTCGCCTTTAGGTCAAAGTGTCCAGGAATGGAGTTTTGTGTGTTGTGAGGGTAGGGGTCAAAGTTTCTTCTATATCCATATGCTTATCTGTATGAGAAATAACAGGCAGCATTGGGACAGGTGGACACAAGCCTGGGAGTTAGGGGTCCTGTATTCTCAGGCTTAACCGACCGTCAAAGCACCCTCTGAACTTGGGAGTGTTATTTTCCCAGTTCTGCCTCCTCTCAGACTCCTTCCTTCCTCGCTCCTTCCATCCATTCTTTCCTTCCTTTCTTCCTTCCTTCCATCTATCCATCCAACCATCTGTCCAGATATCAATCTGTCCAATTGTCCTTCTGCCTGTTCGCCTGTTTTTCCTTCTTCTCTCCTTCCATCCTCTTTCCTCCCATCGCTCCAACTTCTCTTCCTTGTGTGTATTCTTCCTGCTTTGCCTTTGATCCTCCATTTGTCCACTCTTCCTCTGTCCTTCCAAGTATCTCCTCTGTCTGTGCCTCTACCTATCTCTTTGTCCCATCTCTCTCTTCAACCACATTCACTCTCTTGGGTTCATCTCATTCACAGGCTTGCTCTTACCTCTACTCACACAATCCCTCCTTCCGTCACTCACATTTATGGCTCACCTGTGGATGATTGTCCTGGAACAGACACTAGTGGAGCACAGAGGAGCCTGGGGGGCTTCTCCACTCTGTGTGGAGCTCTGTCCCCCCACCCCCGATGACAGCCCTTTCCACAGCTTCTGAACCAGGCACCATGTTCCTGCCTACTCCCTCATAACCAGACCCACCACAAGCCACCACAAGTATATGGGGCCCCTCTTCCTTTCCAAGAGAAGCTCTCCAGCCCCACATATCTACCAGCCAATTATTACTCAGGAGCTGGGAAGCCAAGGTATGGAATTCTGGTTTTAGAGCAGTCATGCTGATGACAAAGATTATAGCAATAATTCAATCAGATGCCAGTCCTTGAGCCCCTAGTCTTGTCAAATTAAGAAACAAATATAACACAAGCGGGGGATGCTTTGATGAGAGGCACCTAGCATCATTTGAAGGGGAAGGACTTTCTGCAGAAAGTTTTGCCTAATTGGGATCTTTAAGAATGAGTAAGAGTTACCTAGGAAAATAGGGTATGGTGAGTGTTCCTGGTAGAGGGAATTCCATGAGGAAAGGCCCAGTAGGCAAAAACAGGATAGTGTATGGAAGAATTGATAGGAATTTGGTTTTCCTGAAGCACAAAGCCAAACTCAGAGTGAATGGATCAATGAGGCTGAAGAGTCAGCGGGAGCCAGATCTAGAAGGGCATTGAGTGCCAGGTCAAGAAAGGTAAACTTAATGCTGAAGACCTCAGGGAGCCATGGGTGTTACTAGAGCAGGAGTGCTCCTAGTGAGGTTTTCCTTTCAAAAATTTTTTCTAATGTTCAAGGCAGAGAACATCCTTTAGACAGAGCATCCAGTGAGTCTGTTAGGGTGTTGTTTCTGGTGAGAAAAGATAAGACTGAGCTGGGACATGGATGGAGAGAAGAAATGTACTGAGGACCATTCTGCAAGTGGAATTGGTGTTACTAGGAAGTGACGGAGGAGGATCTGAGCAGAAATACTGGCTTCAACATGGATGACCACATCAGTGGGTGGTGGTGCCACTGGGAGAGAAGACAACAGATTATAATGAATGTGGGCCCCTGATCTGGTCTCAGGCCAGCTCTCTGTGATGGCCATCTCTCCCCATGTCTTATTGCAGCTGAGGCACGACCTGAAGACCCTCACCCTCAACTTCAGCATCTCCAACCTCCAGGATTCAACAGACATGAGCAAGGGCTCAGGCACGTTCAACTCCACTGGGAGAGTCCTGCAGCACCTGATGAGACCCTGGTGCCCTCAGCTTCTGGTAAGATGAGTCCCAGCCAGCCACTCCCCACATACTGTCTCTCCTGTTCACCCTCCTCCTCCTTTCTCCACAGCTTTGATCCTTGTTCAGGAAGAGTAGCCTGGGCCCCTTATATATGGATTGTAAACTGGTTTCCCTCAGGTAAGTTCCTTTCCATAGAATTTGCCAGTCATGACCACTTTTGGTGACTACTCCATTTTTCAGTCTTCACAATGACTGCCAATTTGCTCCTTCCTCACTCTGGCCCCCATTTTCAGAGGTTTCAGGATATCTCTCTAGAGGCCCTCTCTCCCTGGGCCTCAGAAGGATGGGGCAACTACTGGTGTGGATTCTGTCTGCACCTACTATGCTCACCCCGTGGCTCATGACAGAGAGTGTGACAGAGACCCCGTGTGACCGAGAGCAGCATTCCTGGGATCTGAAACAGCTGACCCACCATGTCACACAGGGGCCTCCACCACCTGATCAAGGACAGCCTTTTTGTCAGTGGTAAGTGTTCATGCAGAGCTTAGAATTACAATGATCATTACTTATACTGTTCTATTTTATTTCCTCTTTAACAATCAGCCCAAGTTCTGGTTGGGGGGCACCTTCCTCAAACCTCCATAGGGAGACCCTCTCTTGTTATTTTAGATCTGATTCATATACTATATGTTTTCATTTCTTAGGGTTTTCTATATAAATCATCAAGTCATCTGCAAAAGGAAATAATTTTACATGTTCCTTTTGAATTTAGATGCCTTTTTAAAATTTTTCTTGCCTAAGTGCCCTCATTAGAACCTCTAGTTCAGGGCAAATAACATATGAAACGAGGGCCGACAACATTGTTTTGTCCCTGGTCTTAGGGGGAAATTATCAGTCTTTCACCATCGACTGTGATATGACCTGTCGGTTTTCAAGGATTTTACTTATTAGATTGATAAAGTTCCTTTCTGTTCTTAATGTGTTGAGTGTTTTTTTAATCATGAAGGATGTTGTATTTTGTCAAATTCTCTTTTGTATGTCTGTATCAAGATCAAGTGGCATTTTTCCATTATTCTATTAATATGGCCAGTTACAGGAATCAATTTTCCAGATAGGAAGCCACACTTTCAGCTAGAAGTGAGAGATTGAGACCTTATCTAGTCTTTCCTGGGCATGCACAGAGCCCTGCACACTTGTGACCTTCTAGATCCTCACCAATACATTGGAGCTTTTCAGAGCCCTCATACACATGTCATTCTCCTAATTTTTCTTTTCAGTTTTTCACTCACCTCTCACTTGCCTCAACTAGTATAGCTTGCTCAGGTAGCTACAATAGGAAACATGTACCACTGATTGTTCTGGTAAGTACACTAGGGGAGGCTCTCCTCACTGAGCAAGCTCTGAGTCAACTCAAGAGAAGCCCCCAAAATTGGACATTTACAAGGAGCTGCCAGGTAGGTCAGATGGTGAAATTCAATGGGGATGGGTCTTTGTGAACTCCAAACCCATTATGCCTGTTAGGCTGCTGGTTTTTACATCTACCATGGTTCTGAGACTGATGGTTTTCCAAGTTACTAAGGCTATGATCAGAGTAGGATGGGAACAGCACAAATTTTAATGCCACTGAGATTATTCCCTTTACCCACATTCCACTGTCTTTCTTAACTATACACTCCTCAGATTGTTGCAAGCATTTAGTTAACTTCTAGACTTCTGTAAAACTTGATTTTTACCATTTTCACCAGTGTTCTCATTGTTTGCATGGATTTTCAGAAGTCCTTACTCCGACATTTCAGAAACGTTCTCCCTGTGGCTATTTATTTATAAATTAATTACATTAACTTACATGACATGAGAAATTTAGTTCCTCGCTCACACACATTAGCCACATTTTAAGTGCTCAGAAACCACCTGGGGCTAATAATGATTCTATTGGATAGGGAAGACACAAATGTTGACATCCTTGCTGAAAGTTCTCTTAAATAGGCCCTAGAAGCAGGGCATCTAGAATCAGGGTAGAACTCCAGACAATCTTGTTCACCCCTTGTGCCCTTCCAGGTCTGTCCCCTGCAGTAACCACAGTAGGGTGGCCTCCCTGTGTAACTTATCACCACTGGGACACAGAATGGATAGAGTTGTGATCTGTGAGGAATTCTTGTATCTGACGCAGGGTGGCACCCAGCTGCAGAGCTTTGCCCTGGACAAGAACAGTGTCCTCATGGATGGTAAGGCTCCCTGCACATTGGATTTGAGTGTCATTTCCAACTTCCACACCTGGGGTCCTTCCTGGGAATCTGGATGCCTGTGGATGGGACAGCATTCAACTTTCTCAGATCAGCAGGAGATGGCATAGTCCCCCAGGCTTTTCCCACCACTGAGGGAGAGAAAAGGGCTCCCAGTGGGAGATTGCAGGCACTTGCCTTCTCTCAGATGGCTCTGTGGTCTCAGGCTAGTCACCTTCCCCGTCTGGACACTTGCTTCATTATCTCTGCATTGAAAGCACTTGGTCAGATGACCATGGAGGACCTTCAGCTGTGTGTGAACCAGCCTTGGCAGATGTGACAGGATGGGCCTGTTTTCTGATCCATGGGCTGTATGAAAATAGGTATGGGCCTGATGACTCATGGGCTGTATTTTGCCAAGTCCTGCTCTATATCAGAAGGATACACTAGAACTTTCTGTAATGATGGAAATGTTCTATATCTGTGCTATCCAGTACAAAGCCACATGTGGCTACCAACTAATTGAAGGGTGGTGTTGTGACTGGTTTTTATCAATGCTGATTTTAATGTTACTAAGGTACCTGATTTTTAATTTTATTTAATTAAAATTAATTTTTATTTAAAAAGGCACTTGATACTCCATATTGGACAATATATCACTAAGAAGTTGCCTGGAGAGAGGTTGCACATGTAGGGAGATTTGCAACTCTCCCCAGTGCCCAATGAGTGCTCTGTGTCCCTAACCTGCGAAGTTGATGGTGTAGCTGGCAATAACAAGAATAGGTGATTGAAATTATAAATGATATGATGTGAACCAGTCCATACTTGGGAGCTGTAATAGAGAAGGCTTCCTGAAGGAAATTCCATTGTAGGTGAATCCTGGCATATGAATATAAACCAATGTGGTAAAGGAGAAGGCAATAAATGTGTTTCTATGCAGAGTAGAAATCATTTGAATGGGAACTTACAAATTTACAGAGGTCCAATGGGCTTACCAACTAGTGACCCATGCTCCCCCCCGCCCATCATAAGATGGCTTGGCCCAATTTCAGTCCTCTGTGCCCAGAAATATAAATTTGATTTAATTTGTTACACTCCTGTAGTGTGATAACGGCCTTGGATTATGTAGCAAAGTGTCCAAATTTTTCAGACATGCAAACTGAAATGGGGTGAAACATCAGGATGTCTACTTGCCTTTAATTATTTTAGTGAGGGGTTGGTGTCAAGATAGCAGCATAGGCAGACTCTGAACTCACCTCCTCGCATGAAAACAACCAACCAATAACCATTTTTTGTGCAATTACACCGGAGAGAGAAGTGGGAACTGGATAAAAAGGACCCCCAAAACAAGAGACAGTCCCGACTGAGGTAGAAGAGGGAGAAATTCCTTCTGTATATAAAAACGTCACCTTCATGAACCATGGAGCTTCACATCTGGGTTGGAAAAACCCTAAGGTACACAGCCTTCCCTGGAGGAGTGGGGGATTTGAACTGGGAAGCATTACTGCTATAAGCACCCTTCAGACTCAGTACAACTGAGATGAGTCTCAGAATATCTGGCTTTGCTGGCTAGTAAATAGAATGGGAATTCCCCTAGGAAAGCTATTGGACATAAGCTGAAAAAGCCCTCTTAAAGGGCCCACACACAAATTCACAGGTTTCAGAAAGCAACCTAAAATCACCAGAAAGAAAGGTGCAAAGTCCTTTGATGAAGAAAGACTCACTTGATAAGCTCTGGGTGCATCTCTGTGAGATGTGAGAGCTCTCTAAGGACTGAGAAATTGGTGGCAGCCGTTATCATGATCCAGTACAGGAGTGCAGACACAGATGCTGGCTGATGCCATTGGAGTTCTTCCCCTGGCCTGTTAGCCTGGGAATCTGCCCCACCTATTACAGCAAGTATTTAATCCAGCTAAGGCAGGGCAGGTGGCCCACCCTAGGGACTGGCCCCACCCAACAGCAAGCCCTCAGGCAACTTTTGACTTGCATAGGCTGTGTGCCAAGATCTGCTGCAGGCAGGCAAGTAGCTCTGCCTCTTCAGGGCAGGACGTGTGAGGATCATTGGAGTGGGTTGGGCATTAGGCGAAGCATGTGTGGAGCCTCTGCAGTGTGGTGACTGGGTCCGCTCCAGGGAGCAGGGATGTGTTCATGTGCCAGGAGTGTATTGACAGTGTGTGTGGACCTGTGGGCCATGGGGCTTATCAGCAACAGAAGACCTGTGCTTTACAAACAGCCACATATGGGATCAGCCCCTCCTTCCCAAGCCTGAAACAATTGGGTGCTCTGGTTCCTGCGGCTAGCCCCCCTCAGCTGCAAACCTGAGAAAGCTGACAACAGCCTTGCAGGCTGGAATCCTACAGCAATTGTAACCCCTTGAGCCTAGCAACCAGTCACACTGGAGTCCTACTCACTTAACAGAAAAACTGCAACAGGAATGTGCTCTTAGACATTACAGCCAGTGGTGCTGCCTGTCCCCAAATGCAACAAAGTGACTGAAGGGTCCAGAACAGCAGCACACAGAGCTGAGAATTACAACCAGCCAGCCATGGGGACAACCTGGACTCCTTGGGCACCTGCAGCAAAAGCAACCTTGCAACAAGGGAAGGACACATGTGGCCCACACAGGGGTCACTCCTTGAACATTTGGAACTAGTGATGAGAGGGAAGCACACTGCTGGACCTCAAAAGGCATCTCCTACATAAGGCCAATTCTCCATGATCAGGAGACGTAGCTGACCCACCTAATACATAGATATAAGCACAGAGAAAGAGGCAAAATGAGGAGGTAAAGGAATACATTCCAAGCAAGGGAACAGGAAAAAAACCAGAAAAAGAAGTAAATGAAGTGGAAATAAGCAATCTACCTGACAAAGAGTTCAAAGAAAAAGTCATAAAGATGCTCACTGATCTTGGAATAAGATTGGATGAACACAGTGAGAACGTCAACCAAGAATTGGAAAATATAAAAAAAATCAGAAATGAAGAATACAGTAGTAGAAATGAAAAATCCACTAGAGGGACTCAGTAGCAGAGTAGATGATACAGAAGAATGGGTCAGCAAGCTGGACAAAAGAGTAGAGGAAATCACCCAAGCTGAACAGATAAAAGAAAAAGGAACTAAAAAGAACCAACAATCTAAGTTAATTCTGGGACATCATTAAGCCCACTATCATTCATATTATAGGTGTCCCAGAAGGAGAAGAGAAAGACAAAGAGGTGAGAGAATCTATTCAGAGAAATGATAGCTGAAAACTTTCCTAACCTAAGGAAGGAAACAGACATCCAAGTACAGCAAGCACAGAGAGCACCAAACAAGATAAACCCAAAGAGGCCCACACCAAGACACATTGTAATTAAAATGTCAAAAATTAAAGATAAAGAGAGAATCCTAAAAGCCACAAGAGAAAGGCAACAAGTGACATACAAAGGAAAGCCCATAAGGCTGTCAGCTGACTTCTCAGCGGAAACCTTGCAGGTTAGAAGTGAGTGGCAGGATATATTTCAAGTGCAGAAAGGAAAAATCCTACAGCCAAAAACACTCTACACAGCAAGGTTTTCACTCAGAGTGGAAGGAGAGAGAAAGAGTTTCCTAGACAAGCAAAAATTAAAGGCGTTTATCCCCAAGAAACCAGTTTTACAGGAAATGCTAAAGGGACTTATCTAAGTGGGAAAGAGAAGATAAAAAGTAGTGATAAGGAAATTCTAATAAAATAAAGAGGCAATAAAATCACTGGTAAAGGCAAAAATACAGTAAATGTAGCAGATCAACCACCTATGAAGATAATATGGAGGTCAAAATACAAAAGAACTAAATTTACCTATTTCAATGATAATAAGGTAATGGATACTCACGCACAAAATTAGAGGTTAGATTTGATATCAAAAGCACAAAATGTGGGAGAAGGGGTGTAAAAGAGTAGAGTTTTTAGCAAGAAGTCAAACTAGAGAGATCATCAACTCAATGTAGATTGCTATATATGTAGATTATTACATAAGAACCTCATGGTATTCACAAACCAGAAACCTGTAATAAAGACAGAAATAATTCAGAGAAAGGAGGCCAAACATGATACTAAAGAAAGCCCCCAAACACAAGAGAATAGAGCAAGAGAAGAAGAAAGGAACAGAGAAGAACTACTAAAACACCCAGAAAAAAATAACAAAATAGGAGTAAATACATATTTACTGATGTGGAATAAGGCTGCCCCAGCTAGAGAAGCCCAAGGTGACCTAGCCTACATGCCAAACTATATGACCCAGTGGACTTTTTTTATGGTATGAATTAGGACTGCCCCAGGGAGAGAAGCCCGGGGCATCCTCACCTACATGCCGATCTATATGGCCAGATTCGTATCTAAAGTTATATGACCGCACAATAACCAGACCCCATCTGCACTGAAATCATTTAATGACTTTTTACATCATCTTTTCTTTTCTCCAGTAAAAATAAGTCACGTACCCATGCCTTATAAAATTAGCCCTAACCCTCAACTCAGGGCAGCAGCAGCGGCAGCAGCAGGAGCTCTGCCTGCCCATGGGTCCTGTCCCCATGCGGCAGCAGCAGGAGCTCTGACTGCCCGTGGGTCTTGTCCCCACGCACCAGCTCTGCCTGCCCATGGGTCCTGTCCCCATGCCAGCGGGGGCAGCAGAAGCGGCAGCAGCAGAAGCTCTGCCTGCCCATGGGTCCTGTCCCCATGCTATTCCACACTATTCTCTAAATAAAAGAGCACTACTGCCAGATCTTGAGAGTCTAAGAAATCTTTCTTTCTACTCCTCGGCTCACCGATCCCGCATCATTTACCAATAGCTACTTTAAATGTCAATGGAGTAAATGCTCCAATCAAAAGGCATAGGGTGGAAGATTGGATAAAAACAAACAAGACCCATACATATGTTGTATACAAGAGACATACTTCAGACTTAAAGACACTCACAACCTGAAAGTTAAGGGATGGGAAAAGATACTCCATGCAAATAGCAAAGAAAAGAAAGCTAGGGTGGCAATACTTATATCAGACAAAATACACTTTAAAACAAGAACTGTACCCAGAGACAAGGAAGGGCACTACATAATGTTAAAGGGAACAATCCAACAAGAGGATATAACACTTGTAAATATCTCTGCACCTAAATATATAAAGCAATTATTAACAGATATAAGAGGAGAAATAGACAGTAACAATAATAGTAAGGGACTTTAACACTCCAGTTACACCAATGGATAGATCATGCAAATGGAAAATCAAAAAGGAAATATTGGCCTTCAACGACACTTTAGATCAGATGGACTTCGTAGATATAGAGAACGTTGCATCCAAAAACCACAGAATACGCATTCTTTTCAGATGCACATGGAACATTCTCCAGGATTGCTCACATATTAGGCCACAGAAGAAGTCTGAATAAATTTAATAAGATTGAAATAATACCAGCCATCTTCTCTGACCACAAAGTTATGAAACTAAAAATCAACTACAGGAAGAAAATCAGAAAAGCCACAAATATGTGGAGATTAAACAAAATGCAACTGTACAACAATCGGGTCAATGAAGAAATCAAAGGAGAAATCAAAAATTGCCTGGAAACAAAAATGAAAATATGACATGCCAAAATCAATGCGAAACAGCAAAATTCTAAGAAGGAAGTTTATAGCCATCCAGGTCTATGTCAACAAACAAGAAAAACAAATAAAGCCCAATATCAGTAGAAGGAGGGAAGTAAAAATCAGAGCAGAAGTAAATGAAATAGAGACTAAAAAACAATAGAAAAAATCAATGGAACCAAGAGCTGGTTCTTTGAAAGGATAAACAAAATTGGCAAACCTTTAGTTAGACTCACGAAGAAAACAAGAGAGAAGGCTCAAATAAAATCAGAAATGAAAGAGGAGAAATTACAATGGACACCTCACAAATGCAAAATATTACAAGAGAATACCATGAAAAGCTATATGCTGACAAATTGGATAATATAGAAGAACTGGATAAATCCTTAGAAACATACCACCTTCAAACTGAATCAAGAAGAACTAGAGAATTTTAATAGAGAAGTCACCAGGATATAGAATGAAACAGTAATGAAAAACTTCCAAAAAATAAAAGCTCAAGACCAGACGGCTTCCCTGGTGAATTCTACCAAACATTCAAAGACTTATTACCTATCCTTCTCGAACTCTTCCAAAACATTGAAGAGATGGGGAAGCTACCTAACTCATTCTACAAAACCAACATAACCTGATACCAAAACCAGACAAGGACATCACAGAAAAGGAAAATTATGGACCAGTATCACTGACGAACATCGATGCAAAACTCTGCAACAAAATACTAGAAAATCAAATACAACAATACATTAAAAACATCATACACCATGGCCAAGTGGGATTCATTCCAGGGATGCAGGGATAGTTCAACATCTGCAAATCAATCAACATCATACACCACATTAACAAAGTGAAGAATAAAAAGCACATGATCCTCCCAATAGATGCAGAGAGAGCATTTGGCATGACATAGCATCCATTTCTGATAACTCTGAGCCAAATGGGTAGAAAAGGAAAGTACCTCAACATAATAAAGGCCATATATAACAAACTCACAGCTAATATCATTCTCAATGGAGAAAAACTGAATGCTGCCCCTCTAAGAACAGGAAGCAGACAAGAATACCCACATTCACCACTCTTATTACCATGGTATTGGTAGTCTTAACCTGAGTAATCAAGCAAGAAAAAAGAGTAAAAGGGATGCAAATTGGAAAGGAAGAAGTGAAACTATCAGTATTTGCAGATGACATGATTTTATATGTAGAAAACCCTAAGGAATCCACCCAAAAACTTTTAGAAATAATAAATGAATATGGCCAAGTTGCAGGATGCAAAATCAACATCCAAAAATTAGGTGAGTTTGTATACACTAACAACGAAGTAGCAAAAAGACAAATTAAGAATGCAATCCCATTTACAGTTGCAACAAAAAGAATATAATATCTAGGATTAAACTTAACAAAAGAGGTGAAATATCTGTATGATGAAAAGTATAAAACATTGTTGAAAGAAATTGAAGATGACACAAGAAATGTAAAGATATTCCGTGCTCTTGAATTGGAAGAATTAACATAGTTAAAATGTCCATACTTCCTCAAGCAATCAACAGATTCACTGAAATCTCTATCAAAGTTCCAACAACATTTTTCAAATAAACAGAATGGGGAAGCCTAATGCTTATATGGAACAACAAAAGGCCCCGAATAGCCACAGGAATCCTGAGAAAAGAGAACAAAACTGGAGGTATCAGACTCCATGATGTCAAAATATACTACAAAGCTATAGTAAGCTAAATGGCGTGGTACTGGCACAAATACAGATATACAGTTCAATGGAACAGGATCGAGAGCCCAGAAATAAACCCCCACATCTCTGGACAGCTAACTTTCAACAAGGGTGCCAAGAACATACAATGGAGAAATGAAAGTCTCTTCAATAAATGGTGTTTGGAAAACTGGACAGCCACATGCAAATGAATGAAAGTAGGTCATTATCTTACACCATATACAAAAATTAACTCAAAGTCGATTAAAGACTTGAATGTAAGTCCCAGAACCATTAAACTTCTAAAGAAAACATAGGCAGTACACTCTTTGACATCAGTCTTAGTGGCATATTTTGAAGTACCATGTCTGACAGGGCAAGGGAAACAATAGAAAAAATAAGCAAATGGGACTACATCAAACTAAAAAGCTTCTGCACAGCAAAGGAAACCATCAACAAGACGAAAAGACATTCTAACAATTGGAAGAAGATATTTGCAAATCATATATCTGATAAGGGGTTAATATCCAAAATATACACAGAACTCATATATCTCAAGACCAAAAAACTAACAACCTAATTTAAAAAATGGGCAAAAGATCTGAACAGACAATTCTCCAAAGAAAATATAAATATGTCCATCCTGCACTTGAAAAGGTGTTCAACATCATCAACTATCAGGGAAATGTAAATCAAAACTACAAAGAGATGTCTCCTCACTCCCATCACAATGGCTATAGTTAAGAAGATAGGAAACAATAAGTGTTGGAGAAGATGTGGAGAGAAGGAAACCATCATACACTGCTGGTGGGAGTGCAAACTGGTGCAGCCACTATGGAAAACAATATGGAGATTCCTCCAAAAATTATGAATAGATCTACCATATGATTCAGCTATTCCATTGCTGGGTATTTATCCAAAAAACATGTAAAGACAAGTGCAGAATGGTACATGCATCTCTATGTTCATCACAGTGCTATTCACAATAGCCAAGACTTGGAAGCAACTGAGGTGCACATCAAGAGACGAATGGATAAAGAAGATATAGTATATATATATATACAATGGAATACTAGTCAGCCACAAGAAATGATGAAATCCAGCCATTTGTGACATGGATGGAACTGAAGGGTATTACACTCAGTGAAATATTTCAGAGGGAGAAAGTGAAATACAGTATGATTTTACTCATAAGTAGAATGTAAAACCAACGACAAACGAACACATAGAGGCAGAGATTGGATTGGTAGTTACCAGAGGCAAAGGGGGGAGGCAGGAGGAGGAAAGGAGTGATTAGGGACATGTGTGTGGCAATGGATTGTAATTAGTCTTTGGGTGCTGAGCAGGATGTAATCTACACAGAAATGAAAATATCTGAAGTTGTGCACCTGAAATTTACATAATGTTATAAACCAATGTGACCACAATAAAAGAAAATGATAAAAACAAAGGTGGGCAGAGGATATGAACACACAGTTTTCCAAAAAAGATATACAGATGGCCAATAGGCACATGAAAAGATGTTCAGTGTCATGAATTATTAGGAAAATGCAAATCAAAACTACAATGAGATATCATCTTATCCTGTCAGAATGGCCACAATTAACAAGACAAAAATGTTGGAGAGGATGGGGAGAAAAGAGTACCCTCAGACACTGCTGCTTAGAATGGAAACTGGTGCAGCCTCTATGGAAAACAGTATGGAGATTTCCCAAAAAACTAAAAATAGAAATACCACATAACACAGCTATCCCACTACTGAATATTTATCCAAGGAACATGAAATTAACAATTCAGAGATTTATTAATTATTCACAATAGCTAACATGTGGAAGCAACCCAAATGCCCATCAACAGATGAATGGATAAAGACGATGTTGTAGATAGATAGATAGATAGATAGATAGATAGACAGATAGATGCACACACTATGCTGTACTACTCAGCCATAAAAGGAGACAAAATTGTGCTTTTGTGACAACATGGATGGAGCTTGAGGGTATTATGCTAAGTGAAATAAGCCAGAGAAAGACATACACCTTATGGTTTCACCAATATGTGGAACATAAATACATGGAAAAGGAGAACAGATTGGTGGTTACCAGAGGGGAAGGGCTTGGAAGAGGGAAAAAGGGGTAAAGGAGTACATATTTATGGTGACGGAAAAAAACTACACTATTAGTGGTGAGTGCGATGGTGTCTATACAGAAACTGATATATAACAATGTACACCTGAAATTACACAATGTTACAAGCCAATATGACCTCAATAAAATAATTAAATAAAAAACATTTTTCAAGGAAAATGTGGGAGAAAGCAAAGGTGGCAAGTGTGAATAATTTACACATTGGATGGAATACTGTTTTAATTGGATGAAGTTTACATTGTTAAATCTAGTCAATCGATGTTTCCAATACTGTTCTACTTTCCTGTGTTTTTGAAAACTTTTATTTAAAAAAGTAAAACACGATTGCCGGAGATCTCGGAGAGGACTGGGGCTGTGGAGACCTCCAGAGGCTGACTCTGTGGCCCAGGGGGGAAGCTCCAGAGTTCCGCCCGGGCAGCAGACAAAACTCTCTGTCTGCCATTAGCGGAGGGGCCCCGCCCAGCATTCACAATGCCGGGAAAGTCCCGGAGAGAATCCCAAGCAGCGCCGCGGCCTGCTGGCTGCCGCTGCCTGCCCAACGGGGCTCAGGACTGCCGGAGATCTCCTCGGAGAGGACTGGAGCTGGGTGGAGCTCCAGCGGCCAGCTCCGTGGTGAAATCCTCAACAAAATTCTGGCAAACCGAATACAGCAATACATCAAAAAGATTATACACCATGATCAAGTGGGTTTTATACCAGGGACACAGGGATGGTTCAACATCCGCAAATCAATCAACGTGATACACTACATTAACAAAATGAGAAACAAAAACCACATGATCATCTCAATAGATGCAGAGAAAGCATTTGACAAGATCCAACATCCATTTATGATAAAAACCCTCAATAAAATGTCTATAGAAGGAAAGTACCTCAACATAATAAAGACCATATATGACAAACGCACGGCCAACATCATACTCAATGGACAAAACTGAAAGCCATCCCTCTGAGGACAGGAACAAGACAAGGGTGCCCACATTCACCACTCCTATTCAACATGGTACTGGAGGTGTTGGCCAGAGCAATTCGGCAGGAAAAAGAAATAAAAGGAATCCAAATAGGTAATGAAGAAGTAAAACTCTCGCTGTTTGCAGACGACGTGATCTTATATATAGAAAACCCCAAAGAATCCATAGAAAAACTATTAGAAATAATCAACAACTACAGCAAAGTAGCAGGGTATAAAATCAACATACATAAATCAGTAGCATTTCTATACACTAACAATGAACTAACAGAAAAAGAACTCAAGAACTCAATCCCATTCACAATTGCAACAAAAAGAATAAAATACCTTGGGATAAATTTAACCAAGGAAGTGAAGGATTTATACAATGAAAACTACAAGACTTTCTTGAAAGAAATTGACGATGACATAAAGAGATGGAAAGACAGTCCATGCACATGGATTGGAAGAATAAACATAGTTAAAATGTCCATACTACCTAAAGCAATCTACCGATTCAATACTATCCCAATCAGAATCCCAAGGACATTCTTTACAGAAATTGAACAAAGAATCCTAAAATTCATATGGGGCAACAAAAGACCGCAAATTGCTAAAGCAATCCTGAGTAAGAAAAACAAAGCCAGAGGAATCACAATCCCAGATTTCAAAACATACTACAAAGCTACAGTGATCAAAACAGCATGGTACTGGTACAAAAACAGGTCCACAGATCAATGGAACAGAATTCAAAGCCCAGAGATAAAACCACACATCTATGGACAGCTAATCTTCGACAAAGGAGCAGAGGGCCTACATTGGAGAAAAGAAAGTCTCTTCAACAAATGGTGCTGGGAAAACTGGACAGCCACATGCAAAAGACTGAAAATTGACCATTCTTTTTCACCACACACCAAAATAATCTCAAAATGAATCAAAGACCTAAAGATTAGGCCTGAAACAATAAGTCTTCTAGAAGAGAATATAGGCAGTACACTCTTTGACATCAGTTTCAAAAGAATCTTTTCGGACACTATAACTCCTCAGTTGAGGGAAACAATAGAAAGAATAAACAAATGGGACTTCATCAGACTAAAGAGCTTCTTCAAGGCAAGGGAAAACAGGATTGAAACAAAAAAAACAGCCCACTAATTGGGAAAAAATATTTACAAGCCACTTATCCGACAGAGGGTTAATCTCCATAATATACAAAGAACTCACACAGCTTAACAACAAAAAAACAAACAATCCGATCAAAAGATGGGCAGAGGACATGAACAGACATTTCTCAAAAAAAAGATATAAGTATGGCCAATAGACACATGAAAAGATGTTCATCATCGCTAATCATCAGGGAAATGCAAATCAAAACTACACTAAGATATCACCTTACACCCGTTAGTTTGGCAAAAACCAAGAGCAACAAATGTTGGAGAGGTTGTGGAGAAAAAGGAACCCTCATACACTGTTGGTGGGAATGCAAACTGGTACAGCCGCTATGGAAAACAGTATGGAGATTTCTCAAAAAGTTAAAAATAGAAATACCCTATGACCCAGCCATCCCATTACTGGGTATCTATCCTAAGAACCTGAAATCAGAAATTCCAAGAGTCCCTTGCACCCCTATGTTCATCGCAGCATTATTTACAATAGCCAAGACGTGGAACCAACCTAAATGCCCAGAAACTGATGATTGGATAAAGAAGATATCGTATATATACACAATGGAATACTACTCAGCCATAAAAAAGGACAAAATTGGCCCATTCGCAGCAACATGGATGGACCTCGAGGGTATTATGTTAAGCGAAATAAGCCAGACAGAGAAAGACGAACTCTATATGACTCCACTCATAGGTGGAAGTTAACATATTGACAAGGAGAACTGATCGGTGGTTACCAGGGAAAAGGGCATGGGGGCTGGGGGGTGGGCACAAAGGGGGAAGTGGTGTAACCACAACATGACTAACAATAATGTACAACTGAAATCTCACAAGGTTGTAATCTATCATAATATTGATAAAAAAAAAAGTAAAACACACTCACATGTATTCCATTTTATTGACTTTCAGGGTACTCTCCCAACAGAAACAATGCCTTGACTGAGAACTCTGGTAAGCTTCAAGAAAGCCCTAGTCCTGGGTGGGAAGGGAATATCTTGATGCTGTGCGTCAAAGAGAACCATGCACACTGGGTCTTGGATGATGATGAAAGCTGGCCAACTCGTGTCAAGGACTGTGACACAGTGCGGGGACAGCAGGAGCCTTGGAGGAATGACAGGAGCTGGCTCAGCCCAGCGCTTATCACCCTAGACTTCCCCTTCTGGGCCATCATCCTCATTTACTTGGCGGGACTCCTGGTGCTCATCACATGCCTGCTCTGCGGTCTCCTGGTAAGCAGGGTAGTGTTGTTTGTCTTCTTTCTGTTGGGTTGTAAGAGCTCTTGCTATATTGTAAATATATGTGCTTTGCTAGGGATATGTTTAGCAGATAGTGTCTCTCACTGGCAACTTGATGTTGGTGGCTCCTTTAGAGCTTGAATCAGTAGTGACATTGTCATCCGCCCAACTCTGAGGGGCTGACTCCCCTGTCCCAGATGTTTCCATCAACCCAAAGGATCATATTCAATAATGAGAAATTCAGAAACATATTAACCCGCCACAAATCTCTGGTGACTAGATTTTACTCACACTCTCAGACAATAAACACCCGTTCCCCAAGATCGGAAGTGATGCCACATCACCATGCCCTCAGTTTAATTTCTCTTCTTATATCCTACCATTCCTGGAATCCTTGGTCTATGACCTCAGTAATTCTCTTGGAACCATCCAAATATTCTTACTGTTCATCATAGCTGCCTTGTAAAACTTCAACCCCAGAAGATCTGATTATTTCCCATGCCTTAGCTCCTGCTGGTATGATTTTATGACAAAACAGGATATTTTGGGGGCTGGCCCCGTGGCAGAGTGGTTAAGTTCATGTGCTACACTTCAGCAGCCCAGGGTTTCACTGCTTCAGATCCCAGGCATGGACATGGCACTGCTCATCAGGCCATGCTGAGGTGGCAACCCACACAGCACAACCAGAGGTGCTCACAACTAGAGTATACACCTATGTACTGGGGGTCTTTGGTGAGAAGGAAAAAAAAACCCAGGATATTTTGGCACCACTGTAAATCTAAAACCAGGATCAGACTGCAGACCCTGTGAGCTGCAGCCATTAGGACAAGCACTTGGGTCTGCTGAGAGAGAGAAGAGAACATTTAGCGGGTGTGGGTACCGGGGTTCAAGAAGCCTCCCTGATTCCTGGATAGAATCAAAGAAGACAATGCAGGACAGAGGAGGGATGCTTGGGTGTGACTATGCTTGGGAATGTCCCTAGAGAGGCGGATGTGTCATTGGTAATGCCTTCAACAGTGCTGTTCATTCACTGATTCATCCTATATCATGGACTGCATTCTACGTCCATCCAGGCAATATTCTCCCCACTGGTGCTTACAGAGTCAGAAGAATTAATTTTCATTTATAATATATAGGTACAGTGCTTGTAATGTGCTACGTGTTCCAAGCATTTTTCAAACATCAACTCCTTTAATTCTCTCCATGTCCTTACCAATTAGGTACACTTATCATTTTTGCCAACAACAGATAAAGAAACTGAGGCCCCGACGAGGTAAGTATCTTGCCCACTACCAATATCTACAAAGTGATTGAGCTGGAATTTCAACATAAAATGCTGGATATTCTCTGCTCTTAACCATGATATTTCCTCTCTAAAACTTCACACCATGAAAACATTGGATCAGTGTATCCATTTCATTGTTACACCCAGTAGCCCTACTCTTTGATCTCTGTCTGAAAAACATACTATTTACATCAAAACTGTTGCACATACACATCCAAATGACTTCTACCAATATCCCCTGTCCTTGAAAATTAAGAGAACATTTCAAAACATTTCTTGCCCAGGCTGGGAATGCTTCTGGGAAATCCCACTGTTCCTCTAAGAAGCCAAGGGTAGGCTGGGAGCTGGGTCTGAGGGGAAAGGAGACCTCAGGAGTTACCATGGAATTACAGAATGGATGGGAGGCCTCGGCAGGAACTGACTTCAGGATCTGGTGGTGTTTGAAGCTGGGCGCTAATTTTCTGGCTGTGGGAGTAGGGGCTAGTGCCGCATTACAGGAAGAGGGGATGGCTCCTGGTGTTCTTGGGGAAACTAAACACGTGAAATAGGGAATGAAGATTCCTTTCACAATGGATTTGTGACAGGAGGCGTTCTGTACCTGCTCTGTGGTGGGAGTTTCCCCATAACCAAGTCGAGGCAGGCCCCTGAGACCGTCTGTCCTGTCCCTCAGGCAGTGTCTTTGCAGAGCTGCACACAGGAGATGGCCAAAGAGATAGGAGATGGCCAAGGAGATGGCAGAGGGCTTCAGTTACTCCATGTCCCTGGACAGAGGGTAGATGCACCAGGCCACCAAGAATGACCAGGGTTGGTCTGAGGTGACTGGGCACAGAGGGGTCTCCTAATCCAGGACCCTGAGATGGTGCCACTGACACTATGTCCCTCCTGGTCCCAGCCAGCCTGAAGATGAGTCCATTTTTTATCCAAATGAGGCCTGCAGGATGCATGCTCTCCAGGTAGGAGTGATAGAGAAGCTGTCAGAGTCCATGGTCCCAGCCTTCCTGGGTAGAATCATCTGCAACATCACCACCTTCGTGTGCAACTACTCAGCCTTCAGCACATTCCACCAGGTCCTGGACCAGCTGTTTACTAAGCGAGTGCCCGCCTCATCCTCAGCACTGTGGTGACTCTGCCCATGGCCAGCTGTAAGTTTTGGGAATGTCAGCACATCTCTCTGAGACTCTGGTCTTGTGAAAAGTGGGGTGGGAGACAATGAACATCATAGGGTTCTCCCAGGGATGAATGAAACCAGCCATGGAAAGCGGTTCCTGGTGCCTGGCTTTACAGAGAGAGCTGTGGGACAGGCTGTGGTTGTTCATGGTGATTATTTCTCTGTCTCCCATAAAACTTACTCTTCCTCTTTCATCACTGACTTGTGGCCTTTCTGAGTTTGATAAAGCACCTGGAGAGCACACTGTCAAGGAGTTTGAGATTCCATCCAGCTGGTCCTGGTCCTTGCCCTTCACATAGCCAATGAGGGATTTCTGAGGCAGCAAAGGGGCCCCAGGACCCACTCAGATATCTGGGATGGTTCCAGTTGGAGTTCACTCAACAATGTGTATTAAACACCTACTCCACACTAGACTTCTGGAGACACTAAGCGTAACTCAGTGAATGAAGCAGACACCCTGTCTGGGCCTCAATTCTAGTCAGAGAGACAGTCAGTCACTCTTGACATCATTCACAGGTCCCATCCACCATACATCCTGTGTGACGCCTTCATACCCTCTTGGACATCTGGAGGCATCTTCCCCCTTTGTGAGTGGGATGGACCACAGGACCACCTACAAAAGTGAGTGGTCTTTGGGTCCAGAAGGAGGGTTTCCTGTCTCTAGAGGAGAGGGTAGGGGGAGAATATGCGGGCCGTGGCTTTGCCAGACCTGGAAGAACACTGCATCTCAATTATCTTTCGATTCCCATGGGAGGGTTAAGTTCTGGTAGCTTCTTCTCAAAGAGGACAGGAGTATAAGAGAGCTTTGTATGGGTCCCAGGCCCCCTGAGAACCAGAAGGGAGTCTGGGCTGAGTTGTCCCCTAGAGACCCATCGCCACCAGAGTCCCAGCTCCTTTGGCCTCCCTGTCTCCACATCCACCCCTTGTGACCACCACCATCAGCTCCAGAGCAGGTGGTGCATGAGCAAGCTGCTCACAAATCTGCTTGAGTCTTCGTTCCATTAGCCCACGTGCATGGAGAGCTGAGGTGGACGTTGGGCCTTTGGGAGAAGAGTATCAGTGGGAACAAGAGGTTGCCACAGACTCTGTGTTAAACCTGCTGCAGGAGCAGGCCTGCCACTGCCAGGAAAGCCAGGCAGGGTTCAAGGCTGGGATGGGGCTTTCCCCTGGAAGGCATGGTAAGGCACAAGGGCCCCAGTCCAAATGAGAGTGCCTTGGGAGGGCAGTGTGGAAGCAAAGGCCAGGCCTCTCACCCTGTGGCCCATCTGCCTCCCCCCAGTACTATCTATTTGATGCTGGGAAGATGGCTGGACCAAGGACAGGATTTCAGTGAGCCCCTGCAGTTTCCCTGTTTGACGGTGAAGCTGGCCACTGTTCATGTCAGCTCTGGTGGCTCAGACCCAGAGGGCCAAGCCTGCCTTCTGCCGGGCCACCTGGAGCATCTCATGGACACTGAGACTGAGCAGAAAGGTGAGGGGACTGCAGTGTGGGGAAACTGCCTGTGCTGGGGTTTATGGGCTGGAGTTCTCTTAAAGGCAGTGTAGTCTTTCCTGTCTTTGGAAAGTTACAGAAACTGTCAGGTGTGTGGGTGAAAATTTCTCTTTACCCTGCTCCAGAGCCACCTCCAAAGCTCCTGCCACTTCCAGAGCCAGAGCCAGAGCCAGCTCCAGCCCCCGGGCTAGAGCCAGCTCCACCTCCAGTCCCATCACCTGTGGTAGAGCTGGAGCCAGCATCCCCTGTGTCAGCCCCTGCAAGGCTGGAGGAAGGGCCACCATTAAAGTCAGCCCCAGTGCCAGCTCCTGCACTGGAGACCACTGGACGCTGGGCTCTACTGAGACTTCCAGTTCCATCTGCAGCAGTCAGGAGCCCGCAGGATCCAGCCCCAGAGCCCACCTGCCCCTGGGCCGTGACCACCGAGGACCAGCTGCGAGAGGAGAAACCGAACCTCTTGGACTTCTCTCCCCAGCTGGTGGCAGAGCAGCTGATGAGGATGGCTGCAGTGAGCAGCAGCGCTCATAGGGCAGGTGGCCCCTGCCTTCCCGGTGCCATGAGCCACCCCACACCTGCCATTCCCTGCTCCAGAATCCAATGGTCTGGGTCCATATCTCTGCTCCCTCCCTTACCAACACTGTGACCTGGGAAGCTTTCTTTCCCCCCAAGCCTTCCCTGCCCACTAGAGAACAGGAGACAATAAACACAGACACTCAGTGCAAGTGCTGCACATTGTGGCTGTGCCGATGAATGAGGTGGAAGAGAGTGGAAGCTGGGCAGAGTCTGGCCCTTTGGTGGAGGATGGGTGCTCAGTGAAGTGCTGCCAGGTCCATGAGGCAATCACCCATCTTCCCAGGTGGCCTTGTCATCTTCAGCACTTATTAGGCACCTGACATGTTTTGACCACAGTGGAGAGAATCAAAGCCAGTGGTTGGCAGTGCCTCGGGCGAATGTGCATGGGAATGGGGAGTGGGACCCAAGGGTGACTAGAATGAGGGGAAGATGGCCCTAGAGGTGGGTAGGTGTGGGCTGCATCCTGGAGCTTGGAGGACGTGAGACAGGGCTGGGGGAAAATGCCCCCTCCTTTCTCCACAGTACCGTGTCCTGTGTCATCTTGTCCCAGGAGGCTTCTGTGGATACAGACAAAACCCAGGGACTCCCACAAGCCTCAGACCACATCCTCTGCTTCCTGAACTCCAGCTGTGCTCCCACCCTGACTGGGACTATGTGAGACTGTGGACACTGAGCTGGGGTGTGACAGGACCAGGTGATACTCCAAATCTTCCACAGGAGCTGTTGAAGAAGTTGGTGCCCATCCACTGCCTTGGGCCCATCTGTTCCCAGAGAGACAACAGGGACTGCGAGTACCTGGCATCCTCATCCCAGAGAATATGACACATACCAACACCGTGGCCAACCATGTGATTGCCACCTGCCTCAGGGACACAAGCATGACACCGCAGGAGGGGCCACGGTTGTGGAGGATCCAGGAAGCTGAGGTAAGTTGTGGAATGCCCAGGGAGGACCTCTCTGGAGTTGTGGGAATTGCCTCTTGTTTCTCAGTTCTCAGGATTGAAGTCTCTGGTCTGAGTCCCTGTACTGTCCCTCGACTCTCCCTGACCTTGACTTGAGGTCCCAGTGGGGACAAGCTCACTGTGTTAAACTACAAATCCTTGTGCCTGGCAGTGTTACTCGTTGGGTGTCAGGTGTGCCCTCCCTGGGTTCCCTGGGCATCTGTCTGCTCCAGGACAGAAGTCCATGAGGGGACAGAAGCCAGGGGCAGCAGAGCTCCAGCTCCCCCTCACAGCTCAATCTCTTCCCTTCCCCAGGAGTGCTGGGGCTTAGGAAACTTCTCTTCCCTCCACACCATCCTTTCCGCTCTGCAGAGCCCTGCCATTAACCATCTCAGAGACCTGGAGACAAGTTTCCAGGTGGGTAGGCTGCTCTCCAGCCAAGCATCATGAGCATGAGGTGGACCAGGCAGCCTGCATTCAGCCGGCATGTCCCCCAAGGTCAGCTGAGACCACCTGGGAGACAGCGAACGCAGGGAACAGAGACTGAGCTGCGTGCTGGGTCTCTGAGTCTCTCAGGGCCCTTAGGCCATCAGTTTTTCCACAAGGATTCATTTTCTTGCAGACCAGATCCTGCCTTGAGTCCAGGTGGAGAGTTTCAAGTGTTTCCTTTGCAGAAACGGAAGTCTCTATCCAGCTGAAACTGACACTGTTCCAAAGAGATCTGTTTGGGACATATGGGAATGGAGGCCCCAGGGCACAAGAGGAGAGGCCCCCTCCCGAGTCCCAAGGGTACCTTAGGGCTCAGAGCACCCGAGTGAAATCCCTCATCCAGGCCCCAGGCAGTTTGGATCTGCTGGGTTTTCAAACAAAAGGGATTTGCCCCTCAAGCACCCCACAGTTTTTCTTTCTTTTTTTCCCCATGCCTCAGTAATAGTTCTTGAAACTTTAAGAAGTGGTGCAGGAGAGAGCAGCACGTGAGCAGGAAGCTGCTCCTGATGGTAAACTGGAGGCTGGAGATCTGGAAGGACAAGAGGGGTGAGGGGATGGGAACCACGTGAGGGGATCCTAGGAGGTGAGGCTATGGCAAGGCTCGGCCCAGGCTGGGGTCAGAGAGCCCTGTGAGAGTGGGGCATGCCAGAGCCACTCGGCCAGGCCCCCCAAGACACCCTGCCCTTCCCCTCCCTGTCTGTTCAGCTGGGGTCTGGACACACCCTGGGAGTCCAGAGGTCAGGGCCTTGGTCAGATTTGGAGCCAGGGTTGCGATGAAGCAAGCAGGGACAGGGCCTCTGACTGGGACGGGGAGCAGCCTCTCCTCAGTGGGTCCTTGAGCAAGTCACTGCCCCTCTGGGGGCCTCAGTCTCCTCCTCTGGGAAGTGGAGGGAAATGATCAGAGGCAGGCCTCCCAGCGGGGTGCTACCATCCAAGGGAGGACAGGAATGTGAGGAGATCTGTGCTGGCTCCTTGAGATGTGAGGGGAGAGCAGTGATGATACGCAAATGACTCTGAGTCCTCAGGAGACTCCTGGAAGCAGGTGACATTCTCCTCACACTTTTCAGATGAGCAAAGAGGCTCAGGGAGGCCTGGGCAGGCCCAAGGTCACACAGGAGTGAGTCCTGGAGCCGGGACTCGTCTAGAATCAGAGCACCCTGGAGGTGGGAGCAGCAGAGGCAGCAGGGGACTGGAGCCGATGGCCAGGGTCTGAGTTCAGGGGCCTTGGGGGACATGTGGAGGGGAGTATGGGCGCACTGACCCTGTCCTCGGCCCCGACAGGAGGCGACCTCCGTGTTAGAGACTGCAGAGAGGGCCCGCCAGGGAGCCCAGGAGAGGCAGCGGCAGCAGGTGAGGGTGACTGTGGGGGAGGGGTGTAGGAGTCAGAGGAGAGGGGGCTCCCCCTCCCAGCTGGAGGCCTCCCTCAGGAGAGGGGCCTTCCTCCTCCAGGGCATCTCCTATAGCCACAGAGCCTGAAGTGCCTGCATTGGCAGTGAGCAGGGGGAGGCCTGGAAGGGCTGGCAGCAGGACAGATTTGGGGTGGGGAGGGGCAGGGGCCACACCCCCTGGTGTTGGCCGACAGCCAGCCCTGGGACGTGACTGGTGGGGTTTGGTGCTCCTGGAGGGGAGGGCAGGAGGGGATTGTGGGTGTTGGGGTGTCCCGAGGATCCTAGGCTGCTGTGTATGGGAGTGTGGGGTGGGCAGGAGGCTCAGGTGAGGGGTTTCAGAGGAGGGTTCATGGGGGTACCTAAGATTGGGAGCTCATCACCATGCCCATCCCGATGGCGGCACAGGGTGTCGTCCCCTCCCTGGTGACATTCTTCAGTTCCCTTGAGCTGCTGGATGCTACAATGGAGGATTATGTGGAGGTGAGTGAGCCCGGAGGTGGGTCCGGGGGTTCAGGCTCCTGAGGGTGGGGAGGAGAGAGTCCTGCCCTGAGCCCTGAGCTCTCTGCATTTGGCAAAGGTCCTCTCAGCAGTGCCTCCAGCCTCCTGTGGCAGCCGAGGCATCAGGCCCAACACAGTGATGAGTGATGCAGGCTCTGCGTAAGTCACCGTCCATGTTCCCTGGGCTGTTGAGGCCCTGAGCTGCAGGAGGTTGTGTCTGAGCTGGACTCAGTCCCTCCCTGTAGCCCTGCTGATGTGGAGAGAGAAGTTGGGCCCCTCTGAGTCAGGAAGCACATCACTTTCTGAGATTTTCCTTCCTGCCTGAGGTCTCCGTCTCCCTGTCATCAGAGAGGGTTGGGTCACGAGGTCTCTGGCGTTAGCTCCTCTGTGCCCCCCATCACAAAGCCCTGTTTCGTGCACACTTCCTGACTCCCTGGGATGTACCTGTCACCCCACTGCAGAGGTCCCCACCTCTCCAACAGTACCCCCCACAGTTCACCTGTTCCTCACACAGTCCCTGCCCCATAGAGGTGGACACACTCTCCTACCTGCAGAGGATCAAAGCAGCCAGTCTATGCAGGCTGACAAGTAGCCTGAGGGCTTGCTCTTGTGTAGGGCAGTTCCCTAGGGCAGGCTGCCTGCCCTGGCTGATCTGGATTATTTCTGTGCTCTAGTTGGTTTGGCTGACCCCCGGGCTGTCGGGCAGGGGAAGGACTTCAATGCTGTCTGCCAGCACCTGTCAGCATGCCTGTACTAGGTCACAACAATGGCCACCACCAATGTCTGTCTCTGGAGATGTCTCGCCTCTCACAGAGACACACCCAGAGCCTACCAGGTGAGTCTCTTTTCACCAAAGGACTGTGCAGCTTTCTTTTTGGTGATTTTAGGTTTCTCTCTGATATGGCTGAATTTGTGCCTGGGCCCTTTAAGACCCGGTGTTTTCCTGCTTTCATCTGATAGCTTTTCTGGGGGTATTGCCCCATTGCAGTTAATAGGCAGCCAAGCCAAATAGTAGGGCACTCATCTCAGTTGTGCTGAGTCTGAAGCATGCTTATGGCAGTAACAGGCCCCTGCTCAGGTCCCCACTTCTCCAGGGAGGGCTGTGTACCTTAGGGTGACTCCTGCCCTACTGGCTGTGAAGGTCTGTGGTTTGTGAAGGTGGCTTTTTCTCTCCAGAAGGAATTTCTGCCTCTTCCGCCTCAGTCAGGACTGTCACTTATTGTGGGGGTTCTTTTCATCCAGTTTCCAGTTTTCTCTCCAGGGTAATTTTTCCAAGAACAGTTGTAACCCAGTTCTGTTTGTGGGAGGAGGTGAGTTCAGAGTCTGCCTATGCTGCCATCTTGATGAGATCCCTACTGCCTCATCTTGATTTACAAGCAAAACCTGGAAAACCTCCCCAAACAAGTGTTTTTTTGGTTTCTGTAGGAATAATACAGAAAATATTGGGGCCAGCCCAGTGGGGCTGGCAGTGAAGCTCACATGTTCTGCTTCTGCTGTCCAGGGTTTGCCAGTTTCAATCCCGGGTGCAGACCTACGCACTGCTTGTCAAGCCATGCTGTGGCAGGCGTCCCACACATAAAGTAGAGGAAGTTGGGCACAGATGTTAGCTCAGGGCCACTCTTCCTCAGCAAAAAGAGGAAGTTTGGTGGCAGAGGTTAGCTCAGGGCTAATCTTCCTCAAAAAAAAAAATATGAAGAAGAAAATATTAATGTTACCTTTGGTGCTGAAACTCAATTTTGTGGAGTAACATTCAACCTCAATGTGAATTTCGCCATGTTTCTTTGGCTTTTATGGCACTGAGAGCTGAAGCATCAGATCAGAAGGTAGGACTTAGAGGCTGTGGACTACGTTTCCCAAAGGGCGGGAGGCAGGGAGACTGGCCTCTTACTTTTCATGTAAAGAGACTCCATTTCCCATCAGGCAGCGGGTGGGAGGATCATGGCTCCTAATTTTCCTTGGCTGGCAGTTGACCAGTACAGTCTCCACCTCCTGCTGGTTGATCC